>NW_010422712.1:86820-118376 GCF_000710305.1 Buceros rhinoceros silvestris | reverse complement strand
CTGAACCACAATGCATTACTGCTCACATCACGAGTTCCTTTTCTTACAAAGGTTAGGTCTTAAAAACCCTTAAAAACAGCTGACAGGCTATCAGTGAGGGAGATATCATTTTCACAGAAATTGAGTATAAAAGATTCAGTAGCTGTGTAAATATAAACACGTCATTTATAGAAAGGGGTCCATCTTTTAAAAGTATAGACACATAACACTGCTCTTAAGTTATAATACAAACACCAACAAAGTCATTTCAGCTTCATCAGTTACTACTGTGGGCATGGGCTGACCAGGGAAAACATGGTCCTGAGCAAAAGGAAACACTCTGGCTGGTTCCAAAACTACTGCTTGACACCAAGTGTTCAAAGGATACAGTCAGTATTTTCTTATTTACCTTGAAAATACTTGCACGAGCATCCCACACGGGGACTGGGGCTTGCTCTAGGTAGTGTGCTCAGCATTCTGTTACTACAGGTGTGAATGTCAACCTTAGGCCTATCCATGTGCTCACCTCTCCTGGGTAGGACAAGCATCCTTTTCTCTATGTTATGTGATAAAGATGGTGTAATTGAGGGGGAGGAGGAGAAGGGGGATGTCGTGTCACAAAAGGTTCAGTTACAGTCATCCTTCTCTTCCCACTTATTCCACAGCATATCTGACAATCAAGAAAGGTGCAATTATCTACAGTGAAGAAAGTGCAATATTAACAGAAATAGTATTTTACCACCCAGGTTAAACATGGAATTTCAAGGGCTCATTCATCATTGTGTTGCTTACCTGTTACAGGTAATCTCTGAAAATCAGTAGATTGAGAAAGACAGTGATTAATGAGAACCTGCCTCTGAAGTGCATATGTCAGGTGAAAAGAAACAGAAGTAGAACAAAGGGCCAGGGCCAATGAGACAAATTTTTAATAGTAACCATCATGAACTAATTCACAGGTGGGTTATAGGGCTACTCAAGATGCAGAAAAATATTCTGGGATTTTATGCTCTTATTTTGTGCGTACAGCAAAGAAATGGCCAGTCTACATGGTTGCCGTAGTAACATAAACTGTTATTAAAAATACTTTTCTAATGTTGGGAGAAATTGCATAGCCAACACTCCAAGCAGCAGAGTGTTGTGCAAACAGGTCCTTCCATTCCCACCACAGCTTGAAAGTTTTAGGAAGTTTTGCTGAAAAAATGTAACTAACTCTCTTTCCTCAGTCTACAGCTTGTATTTGTTTACGTCTCAAGTATTCAACACTCTCTTCAATTTGTAGTCTTCCTTCGTATTACTTTTACTACCCCTTGTCATCCAGCTTAATCCATGGGTATTTCATTCTTCCTGACTCCACTATTCACTTCCAGTTTCATCACAGTAAACTTCACCTCTACTTTCACAGCCTTGAGCACTGTGACACCAGAATGACTTTCAAAAAGTAATTCATTAGCAGTTATCATAATAATAACTTTCAGTCAAGAGTGACTAATTGTAGAGGATTGCCTTGATGGACATAGCGATCTGCTGCAAATTCAGCATCAATGGCTAACACGATGGATCTCAACCCTGCGTTCAGGTATGTGTCACTATTATAACAGACATTCAAACAACATTAATTTACTAATTTCCTCATCTTCCACTCCAGCATTCACTCAGATAAGCTCCTGACAGAAGGAAGGCACACGCAGATGAAAGGAGGAGAGAAACGGAAAGTGTTAAGGGAGAAACAGAATAAACAGCGAAGCTGGCAGCACTTCCAAAGTGGCCTCCCTCAAAAGCACCATTACTAGCAGCTGCTCTGCCCTCCACCCTGTCCCAGGCTATTAAAATTCAGCCAGATGCCACTATTATAAGTCCAAAAATTTTTGTTAGTTGGAAGTATTTCAAGTTGCTAGAGATTATACTGTGTTCATTGGGTTTGAAAATGTTCTTCAATAGATGGAAACTGAGATGTACTCAGATGATCCCAACAGGCGAGTGCTGCAGAGGAATGTAGAATAATCCCAGCACTGCTGACACCAGGAGCAAAGGGAAAGATCTTTCCCTTTCCCAAGAAAACAGAGGTCTGGTCTTCCCTTACTTGGCTGGGTATATGGGTACAAGTCAAGCCCAATTATTGTAATTTCCTAGGTATAAAATCAATTACAGAAAGCGAGCATTTAACCCCATGATAACCATATCCACCCCACCCCACCTTGTTTATTGCCTCTCCTCTCCCTCTTGGAATGGTGAAGCACATCTCAAAATTCAGCTGTGTGCTGAGGCAGCCTGTCTGGGAGCCTGCACACCCACACGTGGTGCATTCGGAGCTTCAGGTGCCGAGAACAAGTCTTACTGCAGGAAGATGAGCCGGTTTGGAGAAGTGATTAAAACCAAAGCAAGGATGTCATTCCAGCAGTGCCCACTGCTCCTGCCATTTTCTTTATAAGCTCATATTTCCAGGTTTTATAATTCAATCATCAAAAACTGCTGAGGGCTAAATATTGGCAAGCAGCTCTACTTGCTAAACATGGAAGGATTTCCAGAGTGCAGAGAGAAGAAGGGAGTCTCAGACTCTGCTTATTCCAGTGGGAAAATGATTCCAGTATGAATGGGGCCATACCAACAAGCAGCCTGTAGCCACACACTAAAGCCACAGCTCCTCAGTCCAAAGGCATTTCACAATCCATGAAGCAAAATCAAAATGCCAGACTTCTCCCCAGATTTCAG
The DNA here is from genome assembly GCF_000710305.1 of Buceros rhinoceros silvestris. Classification (NCBI taxonomy): domain Eukaryota; kingdom Metazoa; phylum Chordata; class Aves; order Bucerotiformes; family Bucerotidae; genus Buceros; species Buceros rhinoceros. Next base: position 115,688 of record NW_010422712.1, on the reverse strand, counting down.
ATATGATACTTGCTTTTTGCCTTATATCTATATTCAACCACAAAAATAGCTTTAAAACCCACCGATGCTACCCAGCATAGACCTCCAGCTGTTTGACACTGCTGTATGAGCAGACACGAACACTCAGCTCTGACATTCTCGTGCTGTTTAACGGCTCTGGTGGTATCTGGAGCCCACAGCAGCAACAAGGCAAACCAACAAGGACTCTGCTTCCAAGCTTTCCTGTGTCAGTTCTCTGAAGAACAGCCTACCTGCGTGGATCTGCGTGCAGACCTGGGATCTGGGATGCTGCATGGGATCTGAAAGATGAAAAATGAGATGCATTAAAAGGCTGTATGTTCTCATATGAATATATGGAGCTTCATTAAAAAGTTAGAGACAAATGGAATGGCTTTCCCTTTTTTTTCCCAGGATAGTACCTATAAAAATCAGTTTGAAAATGTCATCATATGTATATGATAACCATATATATACATGTAACCACTGTGACCTTATCATTGTACTGTGATAAAAATTGAAAAATAGAAAAATAATGCCTAGGACGAGTAATAGAAAGACAGATCTAAAGAATATCACCATCTCACACCCTTTCCTCTCTTCTCAGTGATCTCACCTGCATGAGCAGCTCTCATAAAGTTACCAGTTTTCTAACAGAACTATGCTATTTTAGATACTTTATTTTATGTGCTGCTTTTTAAGGTAGAATTAGAATTTATTGGAAAAACAAAAAAGCAAGCATTTACTAAGAAGAATATTATTTTGTAGAAAAAAGCAGGCTGTAATTTCATTCCAGACTCTGCCTCTTTAAAGATCGAAGTGGTGGCTGCGTGTCTTTGTTGTGTGATGCAGTGGTTACCATGGTAATTTTTTTTTTTTTTTTTTTAAGTTTAGTCAAGATGATGCAGTCAAAAACATAAATAGCCTGAGCCCCTGGCAGGGTAAATTGTACAATGGCATTCTAGAATAAATTTACACGGCTTTTTTTCTGAAGCTGGTATTAGACACTAATAACTCTTTGTGAACAAAAATACTTCACTTTTCTTAGGATAGTAATTATAATTTTTAACCGCACTTGCTCCTGGGTGATATTAAATATACAGCCCTTCATGTGCCCATAATCTATGGTTCCTCAAAGACAGTGATCCAAACCGGTGGGGATGGGAGTGTTTCCTACAATACTGCCTGGTTTCAAGTTTTGGGTTTTTTTTTTTAAGTTTTACAGACACACCACCAGAGAGATTTACACCCTTTGGTGTCTTAGCAGCTTATCTAACAAAATCAGAAATGTATCCTGGAATAACTGACTGAGTTGGAGGCCTGTAGAGTTCTCATACATACATGCTAGTCTGGAAGCCAAGAAATTAACGTGTAACTTGATCGGCAAAAGAAAGACAATACGTTTAATGTTGAAGATTTTGTTTGCCAGAACTATTTCATAACACAGGACCTGACCAAAGCTCCAGGTAATGTCATATCCTGTCTCTAATGAAGGGCAAAACAACTTATCAGGAAAGAGTCTAAAACAGGACAGACTTTGATGAAAGACCTCACCTATGCGCTCCTTCACTCTCCAGTCATTTGCAGTTCACAGACCTCCTGAGCCAGACACAGTTTCAGCAGCCTCAGTAGATGTATTTCCATGAGCTTGTCCTTGAAGTCCAGTAGCCTTTCACCTTCTGCAACATCATGGGGTGAGAAGTCACAGTTAAGCTACCAGGTTGAGTTGTATCAGCAGTAGTCATCACAATGTGGGAGTATTGTAACTGTTGCTTTGAGGAAAGGCTAAATGTCTGATTTTTACTAAAGATTCTGTGCACACAAGTAACATCTGATATATGGTTAAAGATGGTTTTAAAATGCTTGATCAAGATGAACAGAGGAAGTTAGTAAAAGGGCATTTTCAGTCCGGTGGTCTTTGGAGTTACTTCTCCAGGGCACTAGTTGTTGTATCTTGCCAGCTGAGTTCTTGGAGAAGCTAGAAAGACAGGTATCCACAAAGCTAACAAGCTGAAGAGATTCTCTCTCTCTCTCTCCTTCTTTGTCATAGGCAGAGATCACTACTTTGGTTTTTTGCAGTGAAACAACATTGTCTCATGTCTTGGTTTGCCTTCTACTAGGCAAACATACAGTTTCTCCACAATGATTTTAAACTCATCAGGATGAATCTAGCAAAGCAACAGATGTTTAGCTGGCCAACAGAAGTCTCATTCCTGAAAGAATTTCTGAGTCCTCCACATATCTTTGCACTCAGTACAAATTAGTGCAGCTCTGTTGATAAAAGGAAATTATGCCAGTTAGTACCATTTGAAGATCTGACCCCTTCCAAATTCACAATTGGGTATGCTTATTAATTAATCTGAAAATAAGAGAGCTTTTAATGTCAAATAGCTGAATTTCTATGCAAGCCATGCCAAATGCTGGAATACAGTAAATTTTTTTTGTCTTTGTAAAGTCTGTCTCTCTGACAGATATGCAAGAGAACTTTTTGAGGAAATGAACCAGCAAAGAAAAACCTTTCTAACTTGTGTTTTATGGGCAGAAAAACACCTTCCTTCCAACTGTCCTTATGAATTTATAAACAGTTATGATCCTAGGTTGTTCTGGTCATTCAAGTTTATGATCAGAATAAAATTCTTCTCAACTGAGAGGAAAAAACACCTCTTTTCCAAAGCTTCATAGCGAGTGGTAAGTATTCACTGGACCGTAATTATGCCTTCCTATTTTTCCTATGCTATTTCAGGTTTAAAATTTTTTTTAATATCAACATTTTAATTAAGCTTTAATCTTCACAGCACTAAACTAAATTAAAAGGGTCTTTATACTGTTGCTTTGGTAACTAGCAGAAGGGGTAAAATTGCCTTATCTGTTTGTTCACCATGTTGCAACTGTAAACACCTCAGTTATAGTCTCTAATTTGCTCATTTTCACTAAAAAAAGTAGACATTTGGCATCAAACCCAGTTATCACTGTTGGAACTGCAAAGTGCCCACAGTCTCTAGTGGGATCTCACTGTGCTCATCACGGACAAACATGCAGAAGGGAAGCCATTCCTTCCAGAGATTAAATACGAGCTAATTAGGCAAGTCACAATGAAGGCAGAGGCAGCTGAAGCAGCAGGATCCACCACAGAGTGTTCCCACCTTCTTATGCTTCTGCCTTGTCCCCTTTAGTTCCTTCAGCAATTTGCAACACAGTGAACATTAAACACAAACTTCATATGAGGTTCCCAAAGCTTCCTGCAGGATAATTATCAACTAATGTTCAAAATGCACCTGCCATGTCATTGGCCCATTTTGTATCTAGGCACGATGCTAAACAACAAATCGAGTTGCCTGAGATTACCAGCTAAACACAATCTTATAACACTTCAGCAGAATCATGCAGAAAACATGAAAGCCCCCTTGACCTTGAAAAGCCGGTACCACTTGAACTACGAGTTGTGGAATAGCTCAGAGAAAGAGGAAGAAAGCTGTTAGCCCTTTCTTTTAATGGTGAGATACCACTATCAAAACAACAGTACGTTCTCAACACTTCCAAATAGAAAAACAAGAATATTTTGTGAGATCACTTTAAAAAATCCTAAACTTTTACATGATTTCAGAGTTCTACGTGTCTGTTTCTCTTCTTGAACCTTTCTCTGTGTGATTGAATTCACCCTCATTCAGTGACTGACCTTTTCGTTACAAAGCCAGCCCACAGACACTGCCTATAAGCAGCCTGACAATGCAGTTTAACCTAGGCTCCCTCCAGCTCTTTGGGAACAGCCCTCTAGGAGGAGAGTAAGCGCAGAGCCCCTCCACCAAGGTGCAGAAGGATGTGTATGTCAGCATCACCCAACACACAGCAAGAATTTTCACTTCTGTACAGAGACGCTTTTCCAGCCGCAGCACACGAACCAGCACACATCATTTCTCTCTCGCTGTGCTGCTGATGCAAAGCCTTTCTAGGTAAAATCCTTTCCTCCAATACTCATTTGCTAGTAGAGGCAATGGATTATATGCAAAGCCATATGGGAAACCCTTGCACCTGCACAACTGACCCGCAGTAGCTTCTGCTGCTAGCCACTGGCTATGAGGCACTGCTCGCTTCATTGTCCAGTTTCTCAGAGAGGCAAGGTCTTTGCGAAGAACATGACTGAAGATATCTTCGAGCCGTCAAAGATTCACATTCCACAGAGATTCAGCAAAATCCCACAGACAGAATGACTTCAGACTCATTTTGCCATTCAGTTTGACTCTCCACATGCATTTTTCCGGTGTTGTCCGTAAAGCAGTTAGTTACAGCCTCAAATCCATCACCATAATTATTAGCTAGGTCAAATGCTCAAAGTTTGGGGGGGTTTTTCGTTTGTTTGGTTTTTGGTTCTGTTTTTTTAAAAAAGTAAACGTTCATTTAGCAAAAAGGGTTTTAAATGTGCAGCAGTCCACAACAAAGCTGTCCTACAGCTCTGATTGCAACTTGTTTTGACTATTCAACTTATTTTCAATTTTCAGCTAAATAAACATGAAACATCAAAGCCTATAAAACTAAGACATGTAATAAAGTGCTGTCAAACTGTGACAAAGTCAGCCTTCACCAAAGATCCATCTTCTCCCACTGAGAGATCCTAAATTTGAGGCTGAACTAAGAATGACAGAACAGGCTGCACTGAAAATCAAAAGTTTTCAGCTGGTGAAATTTCTGTTTTCTGATTTTGATGGACAACAAAATGGTTGAAAGTTACAACTCATTTAGAGACATGAGAAAAATGATAGAAAATAGAAGATACATAATAAAAAAGCCAAGAACTGTCAACCACTGAATATAAAAGGAGAAAAAGACATTTGATTTTACATCACCTTATTTCTCATGTACTGGGAAAACCTTTTTGCTCAAGTCATGTGCATTACTTTCTATCTCTCTTCAATAATCCATAGCAAAACATATTCTTAAAGTGAGCTTAAATGTAAGCCTCATGATACAGTAATTAAATATGAACTAATTATGAAAAAGAAGTCCTATCATTCAACATCCACTAAAAGAATTTTTCCCTCAAGTGTTTTACCCAGCGTATTCTTCTCAGACTCATGTAAACAGATGAGCTGTATTAATCTCACTAAGAACAGCCGGAACCTTACTTTTATATAATGGGTTTTTTCCCCCCTAGGAATGTTTGAATGTAAGGAATATTTAAGTAGCACTTAAGCAAAATAAAATTGCTCTGTTCAACACCCACACTATTTAAAAAAACTACCTGTGTCTGTAATCATGCCATAGGCTGTTTGCTGATTGCTAATTGTTGCCATAATTTTTATCACACAGGAGAAAGAAATCCCCCTGTAGTGAACAATGATCACGGTGCATCAGGGTGAACCAGCTGCCAGAAATCAGTCAGATCAATGCAGAGAGTGCAGTCAAGCTCTTGGAGTGTTTTTCACAAATATAATGCTTTAGAACTTAGGCATCCTTCCATGATTCCTTTTTATTGCTGCTGTTGTGTAAATAGAAAATGGAACCCTCACCAAGCAGGGGCCCAGGCCACAGATTGAGGGCAATACGTTAACCTACAAGTACAGTGCTTTTTGTAGGGAATCTAAGCAGCATCTCAGAGGATTTAGTATAATCCCTGAATTGTAAGAACAAATGTGGCCACAGCTGGATTCCACCTGTTCACCGTCTCTGACAGATGTTCAGGGCCCTTGAACCCCTCAGTTAAATACCAGCTGTACCTTAGTGATGGAATAGACCACATTTCCACAGAAATACTTTGCTGAGAATATTGCCAGGCTGCAGGAATTACAGACCTGTCAACCTGCTTGTAGGAATAATCAACTGCAGAGAACCACCTCGACATCTAGACCACTTTTCCCGAAGGTCTCCTGTCTGTGCAAATGCACATCTATTGGTCTCAAGCAGAGATTTGCTTCACGTCTGGCTCTCCCGGACTCAAGAGCAGAGAAACACATTTGTTCATGCCAGCCATAGCTCGATGTGCATTTACTCAGGAGCAGACTAGATTAGAGAGTCTGTGCTTATCAGGACTTATTCCTACCTCCCACAGAGTCTCATCATCAGATCCATGCAGTGAATTGGATCAGGAAGCTAATCTAGCTGAAAAAGGACCAGAAGAGTAAGTCTGCAGAGTGCTGATTTTAAGCAGGATCCTCTCCCACCCTATTCACCAGCTGTACAGAAGGAACGGCACAGGCTGAGAACAGCTGAAAAGCCAAAGGCACAGCAACTAAATGTTTAAGCACTGCCTCAGCTAAAGTAGCTCTCCAAATATTGCTTCTTTAGCACACTCCCACTATAAAGGACAGAAAACTGACACTGGAAGAGGTCTTATATGCAGGAAAGTATCTCTTCTGTAACACACCTTATAATCCTGAAGTATTTACTTGGAATTTAAAAACAGACATGAAAAAAATAATCAGATTTCATATTTATATTTGACACATAGTCCATACAGGGAAAGATTCTTTTTTTAATGAATGTCACTTTTTCATATTACCCTTAAAACTTGCAAAATAGTATGTACTTAATACAATAAGCACTATTTATTGTTTTGTCCCTATTGTTAAAGTTGTATATCTGATTTCTTCTTTTTCAATAAATGAGGAAAATTACCTTGTCAATTATATTGCTTTTCTTATGCTGGAATATTCAAAACTAAAAGGCAAATTCAGGAAAATCCCATTCCAGAGATACATTGCATACAGGTTTATAACACGCACTGCTAGACCATAAGCATTAAAAAAAATGCTCTAAAAGAAATGGGGAGGTAATCTGGACAATTTTGGGGCTATTTGAAATTTGAAATCTCTCATGCTTTTGCTACATATTCTTAATCACATCATACGTACTCCTCTGAGCTTAGTTCCCATTTTCTTCTTCCATGATTTTCTTTGTAACATATATTAGTTCATCTTTAGCTTTGATAAAGAAGTCTCTGAACATCATACTTCCATAATCTCTCTCTTTCCAGCTGCCGTGTTGCTGGGCAGGTCCTATTAGAAACTCATGCATAACAGTTTACTCTCCACGCAACCTCAGACAACTGCTCTGTGGATGAGATACTTTGCTTAGTAAATTATAATGTGATTTTCTTGAGAAATATATTCCTTTCTTGAGGTAATTATCAGGAATGCAAGATGGTCATTGAACTCTCCCTTATATTTAAGGTGTTTCCAGGCAGAATCACAGATTATTTTGTTGCTGCTGCAGTTATTGTTTTTGCAGTAAAGATGGAACCATCTGTTCCTTTGAAGATGTGCCAAATCAGTTGAAAATAATTCATTCAGGTAGTCAGTGAACCACAAAGCTGATGGTTTAAGGATTCTGGGAGATTTCAACAGGGAACACCAAGTGCACTTTGCCCTTTTTGGGTTAGATTTCATCTAAAAAGTGGATTATGAGGAGTTTGGGAAAGTAGAAGCTGGACAAGAAAGAGATCCTCATTTTCTATCTGCTTCATTCCCATATAAACCTACTATAATAACAGTCAACAGTTACATATCACATGAATATGACTAGTTCACGCTTTTCAAAGGATAATTATAAATGATGGCAATGATTTTGGTATAGTCGTGCATGACAGAAACATACCAAACAGCCAAGTCCTGGCTGATTCTAGTTGGTTTATGACCCCAATTTGCGCTCTTTTGACAAAGATCTGCACTGATGGCCATATCGGAGTTAATAAGTATTATTAAGTATTAATATAAAATATGGCCATAAGTAATAATATAAAAAATCTCACTGATGGAGACATTTGGGCAGAGTAAGAGAAGAAAGAGCAAAAAAGGGTAAGGAAGCACTCGTTGTAGAGATGTGACTTGAGCACTAACGTGTATCTAGAACTAATCTGCAAGTTTGGACAAGATGACTTACTTCACAAGTCCCTGATAACACAGACCAGCACCAAATGAACATGAAAAAATTCTGAGGGCCACCTGAGCCCTTAACCACCTCTATTTGCAGTAGTTTTCTGATTAAATTAATATTAGCTGTTGTTTAAGACAGGATAATTTCAAAGGCATTTTCTGCTATGGGTTTCATCATGATGAAGAAAAGTCTGCATGAATTTATAACTGACTGGATTAATTAAATATTACCTCTGGGCATCTGAACATTGAAGAATGTCTCTATTCTGAAAGGAACACATAATCCTTCTCAGCCTGATGCATCTACTTTATTATTTACTAACAAAGTTTAGTTTATTTATTGCAAGAATTTATTATTATAAGCATTATAAAAAACCAGCTTAATAAGGATTAATTTACTGACTTTTTAAGCTGATCAGGATCATAAATTTTAAATAATGAAAACCTACATTATAGCATTCTTTTTTTTTCTGTAAAAGATCAGAAAAGATTGTGTTCATACACGACTGATATTAAGCAGTATTTAAAAGCAATGATGAGAAAAGAAATAATGTGTTAAAGCACTGCATAACACCTTCCAAAGCTGTGACAACCAAACATTCACTACAGTGTTGTTAAAGGGCTATTCTATCAATAGCGCTGGCATTACAATGCACTAGCTTAATTGGATGAACTTTCTTTCATCCTTTGTTTATTAGGTTTTGGAGCGACAATAATAAAAAAGGAAGATTTGTGGCTCCAATAAAGCACCACAATTGCCATGTTTCTTTCGTACATTAGTAATCTGTTAGTTAATATGCATTTGCATTTTCTGTATTTTGGTCATGATAGATTGGTACATCATTACCAAACACAAAACCAGAGCAAATCAAAATATTTACAACATACTATAAATTCTTTTGCAGCTTAATATTGTAATTAAGTAACAATGAGCTTATGAATCAACTTTGCAAGTTTGCAGATCATGTGAGTGTGGTTTACATAAACTGCGATCTTCATAAGAGCTAATATTAGTCTCATTGTTAAAACACTATTCCCCTTAAAAATATTTTCAAATAATTTTGCTATGCAACAAAGTGAATTTGAAAGTTGTTTTGTCTCATGACTAAGAGTCAAATGACTTTTTGTCCTGGATAGAGAATAGCTTTAGGTCTACACTGAAACAACAAATTCTCACTTTGGACACTGTGTTTCATCAGCTATTGAAGCTAAAGCCTGTCACTGGTCAAGATCATACTATTATCCTCTCTGCATTTCCTCTTTGTACTTTAAACTATTCTAATTTTAAAAAATAGAGAGAGCTCTCTCTATATGTATTTTCACTTTAGCTGGTTATTTTTAAATAGACACACTTGGATTTGTCTTGTGTGAAATAATGCTGTCAGATATAGATTAGCCGGAAGAAGGCATCAGAAAGGCGAGATGAATTCAAACTGATCTCAGTGTGCTGTGGGGAGGCACTGCCATGTGCTACAGCCTCTCCACAGAGAGCCGCTTTTGCAATGATTTCCTGGGGCTTTTCTTTTTCAGGTCTGGGGCCAGCCTGTGTTGCACCATCCCTCATTCAGCTTGCCTACATGTGCTCTATCTATACCCACCTCTTCTCATTATAGTTCTGCTCTTGCTAACACCAGACTTCCTGTCCACCCAAGACACCCATCACTGAACATGGAAAACAGGTACATGCTGTTTATCGTGCTAATCTTGAAACAAGATGCCCAGCCACTAACAGCCAGGATACTGCACACACAGTGGTAAGTATCCTGCCGTTATAAAATAAAGCTATTTTGTCTTGGCTAGCACAGAAGCTTAGGTATTCAGAACGGGGTCTGTACCAGTGTGGAATCTGGCACTATTTTAGAACTGGTGCTTTAGAAAATACTGGCTGGTTGCAGCAAATTTCCGTAACTTTTCAAGGCACTTGTGACAGGAAATTATCTACAAAGAATATGTAATTTCCTGCTGGACATCAAAAGAAAAAGGAAAAGATGAGCGATGTATATTCTACTGCATAAAGAGAGCCTGCCCACAAGTACGGAGTTTGTCTCTGGCCTAAAGTCAGGCGAGAAGAATGGGTGAGTGCCACCATCGCTGAGAGAATGATCCCAGGGTAACCCCACAGAAAAGACATTCTTCAAGCTGTTCATATAGCCAACCCTTATGGAACTTTGTTCAAATAACTGTTCTGGGCTGATTGTGAACAGTCCAAGCCTTCTGCAATGTAACTATGATGACGGTATAGTGCTTTAATTTAAACTTCTTTAAATCACGATAAGCCTCTTAATAGCAGATGGATTCAGTTCTGACCCACAACAAATTCCCGTTAACTAAGAAAGTCAGTATAATAATTCTCTGTCCGGATGTAGCATACAATTCAGTAGCATCAGAAAGTTAACGGGCATTTAATTTCAGTTCAGCTATCTAATACAGTAAATGCTTTAATCAAGCAGCTCTCATCAATAAAAATCAACATCTGTCCCTCCTAAGCCGTAATATCCACCCCACATTCCAGTTCTCTGGAAGTGAGCACTGAATGTCTACATTTAGATGATACCAGTTGGATGTCTCCATTCATTCTGATCCAATGAAAAGGCACACATTCACAAATAATGTGAGATTTTTAACTGAACGGATAATTATGCCACAGGGAAAAAGTTTAGTTCATCTTGTAATTTGTGACAGTTGCTCTTAAACAAAACTCAGGCAGCTCTGGAGGAGCGACAGGACCAATTATGATGGATAAAATAATTTTGGTTTCAGAGAACAAGCAAATACTTCAAGCAGAAATCTAATCAGCCCTTCTTGGAGGATAGATTCCCTTCAGATGCCTTGGGAGGTCTTAAAAAAGGTCATGGAAAATCGGTGCTCTTGGAGAAGTTCTTCACAGGAAAAAATCTACAGCAAATGAGAACGTCTGCTGGAAAAGGTGCAGCCAGACTCCGCAAGATACTCCACAGCAATACGTGGAGCAGAACCGTGGAACAGGCCCCACGTGGATTTAAGAGGATGCTGCACAGCCATATGCTAAACAAATGTTCAAAAAAGACATTCATCCACCCCCAGCACAGAAGGGAGCGAGTTAGCGAAGCAGCTTCTCCCACATATGCGAGGAGGCAAGCAGGCATGTAGAGCAGGAACATTGTACTTTCCAAAGAACACTGAGGTTGATTAAGCCTTGTTGGAAATGCAGAGATAAAACAGAAGGAGAAAATAATCTTATGTGCTTACTTGCTTTTTGCCAGAAGCGGAATCAGTGTAAATAGCAAGCTTTGTTTTTCTGCTTCTAGAACAAAACACTGGCTGCCAAAACACAGTTTTTTAACCTTCACGGGGTTGCTGTGCTCCAAAACACTTTCAAGAACCAACACCTTCGTATCCTAATGGCAATTTTAAAAAGTATTATTTAATTAATGTCATTCATTTGTATGCCCACTAACTCCGTTTGTACGCACACAATTCACTGGCTCTGGGGGCTGTAGCTGGAATAACACCACTTACCAGCTGCTAAATAGGGTAATCACCTGGTGTTATCCAAGGGTAGCATTAATTCCAATGCTGAGTGCTCTCAGTGCTCTACTGACAAACCTGCCCCCGTGTCAGCCGCTGTGTGTGCCACGCTGGGTGGATGTGAGCCTCAGATGGATGGCACTGCCCCTCTGCAGGAAAAAAAACCCTGAATTATACACCAGACCTTGCTACCCTATGGTGCTATGAAAAAAAGATGGCACAAGAATTAAACGGTGATGGTCTGTCAGAGCAAGAATTGCAGGAAAAAAGCAGTGAATGAGGAAGATGAAGCAAAGGACTGCAGACAGGACATTGAATATTGTAGGAGCTGGTACTTCAGCCTGAGTACAACTGAAATGAATTAACATTCACCATTAGTAAATTCAGTTTGAGAAAATTCAGAAACAGTTGTTGCAGATGTATGCCAGGGTCAGTTTCAACTGATAGGCAATATGAGCTAAACTGATGAGCAGGTCAGACATTTGTAAAAATGTGACTGGAAAAATAAAAGTTGTAGCCTGATACAGGCAAATTCTTATTTATTCAGAGACTTAATTCTTCACAGAAACATCATAAAACATTTCTATCCTTGGTAGAAATACTTCAAAACCACACTGTCCTACTTCTCATAGCAAGAGGCTTCAAATTGCTTTTTTCTAAAATACCTCCAATTCATCCAAGCTCTCTGGAGGCACAGTTTCATGTTGTGCTTAATTTCATCAAACCATGTGTCGCTGCCAAAAGTGATGGTTTAATTCTGCCTCCTTTCCTCTCTCAACTCCACTGACACGTTCCACACCCTTTCCTCATATTAGATTTAGTAATTCACTGTGTTGCTGGAATATGACTCACTGATCCGATGGGAAAGTAATTTATTTGGAGGAGAGATGTGTGGGTGAGAGTCTGCAGTTAGACTGGATTAAGCTTGGTGTGGAATGGTGCCCTGAACGGTCCCACATTTCTTGGTGCTATACAGCGAAGCTCCTGGCTGCACAGGAACTGTAAAAGGGCCGTTCACTCCGTAATGCTGTCAGATTTTCACAGTGTACTGGAATGACTTCCCTGCTGTGCTCTCTGGAGGGCTGCGTTTTTATAGGCTGATGAACCCATCCATCAGTTGCTCAATAGCAGAATATCTTTGCCCAGTTTCTACCCTTTGATTCAGCCTAGACCATTCTGCTGGGTGCCAAAACATCAGCCCCTCCCCCAGCTCTGGAGGATCCATGCCTTTCCCTCAGCACAAAGTGTTGACCTCTGGAAATGATTTTCCTGTCTCTGACGTACTTTTCAATGACGAGATAAACATCACTGAAGGAGATAAACATCACAGGCACAACTCGGCTCTGAGAAAGGAATAAAAGCATATAAAAACGACTTATCAGAAAGATCTGCAACAGGTGTAGGCACAAAACTGAAGTTTTGTTCTGAGCTCACTATGAAGTGCAGAGCCCTGGCCTTGGAGAAAGGAGCTGCTCAACATTTCCAAACACAAACACTAATTAAAAAAAAAAAAAGTGTTAGATGGTGCCCCATTTCTCTGATATCTTATGTTCATGATGAGGTGAGGGAGGGATGAGCACAGACCTATTAAACCCAGCTCAATTTATCTCTTGATGTCCTGCTTTAGGGCCATAATGGAACTGAACATCTAGTAGCAACCACCATTTATCTGAGAATATTCTTTTTAGGAAAGTCAATTATTTCAGTCATAAAGAGGAAAGAAGTGCTTGTTTGTTTGACAGTTATAACTCAGATTAACATATATTTTATTTTGATGACTGTTTTTTATTTTGTTTTGAATATTTTGCTTACAGGAAGGGAAAAAGACACTAAATGTTTCTTCCTCACAGCCATTGCTAATGGACAGAGTATTCACCCTTTCAAATTCTTTCTTGAAGTGAGACATGCAATGTACTTCTTCAAAAATGAAGCAAAGAATGAATAATCCCTGTCTTAAGTTAAAGCAGATAAAGAAAGGTATGGCAGCTGAGATAGAATGAGAAATTGCAAATACTCACAGTGAGCTCAGATGAGATCCTTACCCCCATCTTACTGGTCAAGGAAGCTTAAGCTGTCAAAGGTAGAACATAAGACAGGTTGAATATTCTTCATTACTCACAGCTGGGAAAAAAAATACCCATGGCATGAACAGAAATGATAAAATTGCTCTCCAAAACAGAGATTATGAGATGTGCTGCACAGCTAGCCCACAGCTGCTAGTCACTTTGTGTGTTAAATGATACACAGCAGCTTCTAAAGGGAGGGTGTCATTTGTCACATACATAAAGCACTGGCTGTGTTGTTGGTCAATGCACTGGCACCTCTGACACATTCTTGTGTTATGTCTGAGATTCCCATCGTGCTTCTTACAGTCATAAAGGCCTTACCCTGATGTCTTCACCAAGACGCACCAGAAGAAAGGCGTTTACTGTCAGAAGGCTGGACACGAACTGGAGAATTGGAGGCTGAATAATAATATTTCTGCAATGAGCAGCGAAAGTGAAATGTGATGAGCTTCTCAGGGGAAGGGTGTGAGTAGAGGAATGTTCTCCAAGGCGTAAAGTTACCTGCCATAAGTAATGTTTCTTTTAATTACAAAAATTCTTTACAAAAATGTGAAGATGTGCTTTGACTACATGTCCATAAGTACACCTTGTGGCAGTAAGACTGATCTGGAACTCCTTGGAGAAGTTGCCACTAGTCCAGTCCAAACATGTCCATTTAAATGAGGCTCGCTATTGCCTTTGTAATATCATAAATGTGTTAAATGTTCAACACCTGGAATGTTAAATGTTCAACAATTAGGGAGAGAAATTAAAAGAACGTTGACTTTTTCAAGAGATGAAAGGAAAGTATTTAACCCACTTGTCTGGACAGTTGCTTCATTCTGTAATTTCACATTTGAAGTATCTGTGGTTACCAGGTAGTCCCAATTTGCTCAGTGCAGCCTGGTTAACTGAGAGGCCCATTAAATCATGTAGGCACACTTCCCTACAAGGATAACATTAATGTTGTGGAGTGTGTGGTAATTTCTCCCAGCAAATCAAAGATGTCATTAGAAAATATATTAAGCGACTAAGCACACACCCCTCTAAAGTATTAGTGTGCCACTGTCCTCCTACACTTCCTTGTTCATCAGCGATCATCCTAGAAAATGCTATTCTGAAAATAGCTCATCAAATCATAATGTTATTCATTGTCATAATTAAAAGCCATAACATGATTTTCTTACAACTTAAGAACTTTTCATCAATATTTGCATGTTCTCTTGTTGCAAAAGAAGTCTTTCTAATCTGACATACTATCTTAACAATCGTGTTCAATACCTCTATCTTTTCCTAGTTTTAGCCTCTGTGGGAATCTCGAGTCGAGTATTCCTTGTATTTTATTCAGAAAATCAAATATTTGTAAAAGCATATAGAGTTTGCGTTCTGATAGAATTTTAGAATCTCTTAATATAAAGCTGTACGTAGGCTTCTGTTGCCTGTGTGAAAACTACATTATGTTTGATTCTCTTTCAGAATGTGAACAGAAAAATAAAGCTGCAAAATACAGTTGTGAAGTTGTGAATAAAAAAAAGTTATATGTAAAGTTGTATTTTAAATATGAAAATAAACTTCAATGTTTACTCAATCTTGCATGACAAAAAGAATCAAAAAAGCTGAGTAGATATTTGAATGCTGCATTTTCCTTATATAAGTCAAACTCAATCCATGTTAGCATTTACTTTTGATCAGAAATTGAAAACCAATCAGTGAAATAATTTCTTTCATTTAACACTGGATGTATTACCAAAAGGAAATAATTCAAACAACTTAAAGAGGTTCTTTTGTCACTTCTCAAGGAAAAAAGACACATAAAGTAATAATTAACTTAATTGTTCTTCCATTCCAGAGATCACAGATCAAGTTATCATTAAGTACATTCCATTCTGAAATGATGGAATTGCACAATTTGCTCCTCCATCACTCATACTAAAAGATTAAAGATGGCTTGGTGTGAAGATACACAGAGACGGGAAATCTTAAACCTCTGGGACTGAGCCACAGCTTTTAGTCAATTCCTGAAGACATAACTCATTTTGTTATGAGTCACAAAAGGCTACTGCTATCATTTGTACAAACTGGGAGCCTTACTCATATCCTTTATTTTTTCCCACAGATTTAGTTCAATGACTACTTTTGCTTACACGATCTACATACATCCAATATAATTCATTCAGGACATAAGCTCATCTGGAGGACCCAATCTATTTGAAAGTCTACTGATGGTAATTTTAATTCCAGAAAGCGGTAAGCTACGTCATGCACAAAGTGACAAAACTATTAAGCAACTGAGATCATTCTGGATACTGCCAGACCCATATTTTGTTTCCCTGGAGGCACATAAAGAAGAATGCAGCAACCACAACAAAAGCTGAAAGACCAGAAAGCTGCAGTTTCAAAGAAGGCTTCCCTCAGATCCTCTTTTTTATGCTACCAGTGTCAGAATAATAAATGTGCACCCACCAGGTGCAGGGTGATCCTGGAAAGATCTGTGAAGAGTAGAGTGCAAAGCCACCTTTAAACAGAGAACAGAACGTCCACCTTAGTTCAGACCATGATGATACTCCATGTAGAAGGGAGATTATGGGCACTGATGTTGGGTCAAGCTGTTTTTCCATTTATCTACACATATGCAAAGTACCTATATGAAGTTGAAAGATAAATTAAATACATAAATAGACAGGGTATAACTTTCGAAAGCTGTGTACTGATAGGCTCTGACACACACATACTGAGGGAGATGGGAGCTATTTTGGGGGAGAAAGACAATTCTGCTAACTATTCAACATCTATGGCACACCCTGTGTTAAATACATTCATTGTGAAGTGCTGCCTACTTTATGAGGTCCCCTCCTACAAGAACACCTCTCCTACCAGCTCAAGGTGAGCAGCACAATCCCACCCTATAAATTCTAACTTCAAATGTTAAAACAACATTCCAAAATTAAATGGAGATTCCTCTTTCTGAGTCACTTAGTCTGGGAGAAATGGGATGAAACAGAGTAAGATCCTAAGACAGAATTTCACATTTTTTTTGTAGACGTTACTGATCTCAAAAGCTCTTCTGAAGACAATAGCAAAGCTGAGAATGAAAGAAATTTTCTTGGTTGCCATCAAACTTAGCAGAGGTGGTGCAGTATGAACAATGCAAGTCTCAAGCACAGGTAATCAAAAGTACCCGTGCAACTGGATTACCAAGGCAACAGGTAGTGTTACAACATTGGTGGCTGTTTTTACGTACAGTAGATCCCTGATGGGAGGAATCCCAGGTAAATGAGAACTTTGGCTTACAACCTGAAGAACAAAAAAGTGATTTGGGGATGAACAATGTAATTAAGTACACAATTAACTCATTAAATGTCAGAAGATTTCAGACTTCTGAATAAATTCACGTCTCCTGGATTGCAGTTCTACATAATTATGTTTAATTATACATTATTGTGACCCCTGGTCAATGAATATGGAGGAAACTCAGCTTTAGAGCCAATTTCAGTTAACAGACAGAGGTGAGCTACGCAGTTTCCACTAGTTTTGTTCAAGAAATCTGACAGAAGGTGGGAACAGCAGTTGATGAGAGAGACGTGACAGCACCTTTGAAGACCTAGGCAGCAGGAAGAGATTAAAAGAGCCAGAGCAGAGATAAAACAAAAAGGAAAACAGGACATAAAGGGTAGAAATCAGGAGATGGACATTTAGAAAGGATGTTAATCTGTTGAGCCATCTCATCATACAGCAGAGTGGGTGAACAGGCAGATGACATCAAAAATTCAGCAACAAAGTTTGGAAGAGGATTAAAAGTTTGGCTGAAAGAATCTAGCTACTTTTAATTCATATCAAACATATCAAACTCACCGATCCCCTATTTGAATACAGACTGCATATAGAGAGCAGGAAGCTTTCACTTCATTTCCAGAGCTGCTCCATATCATCTGCTCAGAAATATCCCACTTCTGGAAGTACACGCAGCTGGTTTTGAGTCATGAGTTACAGACACTTGTGTGTTATCAGAAGTATTATAAGGTCTGGTCCTGGGCAACACTGCATTTGACAATTAACTTACATTATTTTTGGCATCTCTCATATCCATAGATTTTTATTAAAATAATTTTATAATGCTCATTGTTTTACTAAAACGAAATATGCAAAATGATACAGGAAGACCAGATGCATTGTCCAACAGACATTGGAATGAGACTCGTGTCTGATCACCTTCATTTAACACCACCATTTTAAATCAGGCTTATTAACCACAATCTTATCAATGACCATTTTCATGAAGAGAACATCAATTGATGCTTTCATTGCTACTTTATGTCTACTTTATGTCTAAACTTCTTGCCCTGCCCCACCAAATTCATCTTGTTTCCTGAGGTTTCACCTCATTCTGTAGCAAAAAGGGTAGATGATAATTTATTTGGTACAAACTACTGTCAGGAGAAGGAAGACCTAAAACTCTAGGGATCTACTACTAATAAGCTAGAAACTGTCTCTGCTTTAGAAGGTCACTCTTCCCAACTTTCTTTTTCAGAATTTTTGCTGAAAACACAGAGAGTTGTATAAAATCCTGTAATAAATAAACAATGGTCTAGTGATAGTTTTTCCTTGAATAACATCTCCTGGAGTAGGGTTAAGCTCCTCTTGCTTAAGGCAGTACCTAATGTTACAAGTAGCTTTTAATATTGATGTTCTCAGGTTGTCTTCTTTAACCAGAGTTAATGAATTGTAACGATGGTCACAGTTCTCCAGCTTTGTGCCACAAGGGAGCCAGCACATGCGAGTAAACCATCTCAGGAATGGTGCCTGTCCCTGTTCCCCTGCTCCTCAGCCCCAGCCCACGACTGACTGACAACAGCCTCTACTACTTGCATGCGACTAGGTCGCATGGCAATGTGTGGTAGCCAACAGCTGGGAGCATCTCTGCATTTATGACCAGGTCTAAGGCCAGGGCAATTCCAGGGAGTTGCAACAAAACCCTTTGCTGCAGCCAAGCAACATCAGTGCACAGCGCAACTACCTGCAGGTTTTCAGCCGCTGCAGCAAGGGTGTCCGCAGAGATCCATCTATCCACATCAATTCATTTGTGCTACTTTCTGGGGGTACTTACAAGTACAGTACTCTCCAGGTACTGTACTGCAGCAGGGTGTGCAGCTATGATCTGAACCACTATCAACTGCTAAATTTAGGTTAAATCAATTCAGTTATTAAACCTTTGCACCAATTTCCAAAATCTGGAGTGGCTAATCTAAACATGCTTTAAAGTAAAAATTTAAAACTCACACACCAAGGAGTGAATTATGTTTGGAGGTTGGAATAAACTGGGGAGATGAGGATTCCTTCTTCTTTTAAAAGACAAGCTTGACCTATTATTAATCTTCAAACACGAACAATTACTTCTAGTTCCTGAACCAACTGAGAACTTATTAACTGTCAGAGTATTAACGGGCATACCCAATACATTTTACAGACAGCAATTGCTGATAAGTGCTCATGAAATAAGACATTCAAGGAGACATGATGTGAATCTGGGCATGTCTGTCAAACATCCTGACAAATAAATATTAAGAAATCAATCACATTTTAATCTACAGGCACAGAATCTTTGGAGTATAAGAGTAAAAATTGGTTCCCTTCTTTCATTCTTGTAGAAAGCCATTTATTTTCCAGAGTAGACGACCAGAGGTTTTGTACAGTCTTTGCAGAAAAAGAGGGGTTTTCCACCTTCCAAGATGACATAACTTTTCAAGTTCAGATTTCCCCTCAGTTTTGCCTCTTTCAGACTGAGATATCATGATGATTCACCTGGCTGATGCCATTTTCATTTAGCATTGTTTACCATTTTCTATTCAGATTAGGTGGGTCTCATAGAATACAAATACAAATTACAACCTACTTGATTTAAATTTAGGGAGATTTGATCAGTGAGAGATATTCTTTCCAAGACCACCAGGGCAGAAGGAACCTTTTCTGTGCTACAAAAGGGAAGAAAAAAATATTTGGTAAAAGATATCAAGAATCTAGCCAAGCTATGTGAAGTTCACTGGTAAAAATCACTTAGGAAGAAGATGGAATCTTTTTCAGAGCGGTGCTCCAGCAATGCAAGTCTCTCACACTGTGTGTCCCCTCTCGTCTAGAGGCAAACTCCATTTCTAGCCCCTTGATGGTCAAAATTTATTAGGCTGCACTGACTGTCATGCAATAGCTCATGTGAGAGAGGTGCACACTTGTGCATACCGCATCATCAACACAAACATTTAACACCATCAATTATCCTGCCCGTGTTACACTCACCCGTCCTTGTAAACCCTGCCAAGTTCATGTCTACAACAACATGCACAGAAGTCATATTCTAAAAGCAATAATTTACTGTGGAAGGTTACAGTAGCATATACTTAAGAAATTAAATTAAAGTTCTTTATAGCAAAAAGTAACTGAAGAGCTTAACATATTATTTCTGTACAACCCTTATACTGTTTCTTACATTTCAAGATTAGCTGAAGCATTTTCCCAGTCATCTACAAAAAACGCAGTCTTTAAACCACATCTAATTGCAGTCATTAATTACCATAACTTCTTATATATTCTAGTACAAATAGAAAGTCTGATCCATAGCCACTGTGATACTCCAGTTAATTCTGCTACGAAAGGGAAGCGTGTGGTACTTCTGGATTCATCAATAACAAAACTTCATTTCCTTAAAGTAGTTGTTCTTTCTATTCCTCGGGAAAAGTTCTCAATCTATTGAAGATAAAATACTGATGGAAATTAAATTATTCTGTGAATAAAATCAATATTGCTTTTCTCTGAGGAGGAATAAGCTGCATATTTAACGTTAATATCCTGAAAAAGACATAAGAGATAGATAAAGAAAAGCGCAAGTCAAAAATGAGATCTTCTCCCTAATGGTAGAGACATGATTAAATAGATCAAGAAGTCCTGAAAAAGAAGTATTCTCTATTTGCCATGATAACCACTTTAAAATGGAAATTTGTTGCCTGGATTTCCTTCAGTTACAGAAAATTAATCACAAATAGTCTTTTAATTCTTTTTTTTTTTTTTTTGCATTGACCAGAAGAAAAGCACAGAACAAGAATGCTATCAATAATTTTGAAACCAAATCAATGATCAATGGGTACTCTTGTACGGATGTTGCAGAAGATAATTATTATAAACTTTCATTGGATTTTAGCAGAAACTGTTTGGGTTAGAGGCCAAAGAAAAAATATAACCCAAATATGAACACTGTCATAAGAATATGGGACATTTGTGTCATTTCCTGGCTTCATTAAACTCTTTGCCACAGATATATGTTGTCAGAGAATTATAAAATTTCAAATTCTTCCTTTTACAAATGATCTATTAATACATGAAGAGATTATCTTACTATAATAAACTATTTCAATGATTCTCTTTTTTTCCTAGGTAAAGGCTGGCTTGTGTGAGATTAATCGCACATGCCTCAGTCTTGGTCATTAGAATTTAATCCAAAGGAAAGGGCTAAAATTAGTTTATTTTAAGTGAATGCATATTTGTGGAATCAAGTTGCGAAGCCATACTCCCTTCACACTAGGAGATGAAGGAAAGCTCAGTGTCTACCTGCACGCAGCTATTTATATGACTAAAATTAGACATATTCAGATACCCTAGGCTCCATGCTTAAATGGAACCAGGGCTCATACTCTGGGGCTTTTTAGTCTCCAGTAAAACACCTTTAAATGTTTTGTGTGCAAATCTTCTAGGGAAAACAAAAAATCTGTAAATCACAATGTAAATGACACTAAAAATTTTTCAGCAAAAAGTCTTGAAATGAAAGCCATTGTTTCAAAATATTAATTCAAAGCAGGTATGTTAGCTTTAAACAATAGGTTCGCTTCCACTGAAATTTTGTTCTGATATTCCAAAAGATTTTTTTCCTATGTCTTCTTAATATTTAAAGCCTTTTCATTTACTTTCTAAGAAAACTAATTTCAAGTTGTCAGCAATTCGTACAGAGAAAGCATCTCTGTTTCTAAAGAAAGCTGACCTCTTTCAATGTTTTCTGCACCAAAACCAGAAGAAGTCTAGCTTATATTTTAGAGATACCCAAAAAGCCCAGTCACTATAAGAACAGAACAAAACACATGAACAATAAGATGTGTGAGGGAACAAGATAGCATAAAACTGACTAAATTTCTGTGTAATTCCTACCAAAACGTTACAGAGCAGAGTTTGAGTCTTGTCTGCGGTCTTTTTTTTTTTTTTTTGCCCGAAAAAGGCCTTAAATTTATGTCTGAATATCCATGTTCTGATTTAATCAAAGGCCACTTTTTTCTCTATGTGTTGTCTTTCACAACACCGACTGCCAACTGCCCCCACCCTCCAGGAATCCAAATAGCTTTATTTTACCCTTCTCGAGGGAAAACTCCCTAGAGGACAGGCATGAGTGCAAGGACCAGGTAATTACTGAACTTGATTGTGCTTTGAGTTTATTCCTCCTTAAATAGTACAAGTTCCACACTCAGCTGAAAAACGGTTCTCTGAAATGATCTTGCTGTGCTAAAAATGACTAGACAGATATTTAGCTGGTACAATTTTAGAAGAAATATGCCAGTTCACCACTGTGAAGTCACATCCCTAAAATGCAACTCCTTGACGGATTGACCTCAGCGGTGCTTAATAAGGAGACAGTCAGAAATCAGTGATAGCAGAAAAATTGTTGAGGCAATTTATGCAACGACAGCAAGAAATGCCATATAATATATGTAGGGGTTATCAGTCATCATTTACTAAATGTAACGAAAGAGACACTGAGTAGTCATTTTCATATACAGAAATCACTCCGAAATAGAGGCAGCCAGTTGTGTATGCTTAGAGTATAAAACTTTGAGGTCACTAGTTTTTCCTTTATAGTAATCTTCTGTAAAGTCTAAATGAGGATTTGTAATTGTAAGCTTAGATAAAGTCAACATTTACCATTAGATTACAGCTGTATTTTGGATTAGGCTGTCACACAAGTGATGACAAAGCAGGGTTTTTAAAACTATGATTATCACCTAGATTTATCAAGACTTATCACCTCTGCACAATTAAGATTTAGAAGGCAAATCACAAAAGCAAGGCCAAAGGAGTCAAAGAGAGCCTCGAAGGTTTCTGATAGCTAATCCTTTGTATTGCTCTCACTCAAATATCTGATATCTCTTTATGCCTTTCCACATCCGAGTGCAGTTTGGAAATTGAAGTCAATGACATAGGCAGTGAGGATCTGCACTACACAGAATGCAGCCTGCCTGAACACCACCCCTTTTGCCCCGTCCCTTTGTCGGAAGAGTCAGCTCTCTCGGCGTGCGTGAGAAGCTCCTGAGAGCACATCAAATTTCATGCACCTCCACAGTGCAGAGAGGCCAGGACGTCAGGGGTTAACATCTGCTATAAATATTCAGAGGACTTCTTCACCCTCAGCTGCAGAACAGGATTGCTTTAGGCTTCCAGACTGCACTGGGCTGGTTCTCACTATGCCTTACTGCACGACATAACGCAGAGCAGAGGGTCAAATACATAAGAGGAGTAATACACCTGGATTTTCTCACTAGAGAAACATGCTGTGGAAACATGCTCATATGATAAATGAGTATTTCAAACCTGCGGAATCTTAAAGCAAACTGAGTTCCCATTCATATTTAACTCTTCAGTCAGGTCTGGATTATACGCTGGGTACTGTATTTCAGGATAGTGAATTTATTAAGGGATATATGTAGATACGATCTAAAGCAACACACTGCAAAAAAATGCACTGAAAGATCAATTTTTGATTTGGGTATTGAGGTCATAGCCTGCTTCTATTCCATTAAAGAATGTTTTTTCACTGAGTTCAGCAGTGCAAGAATAAAACTAACATTTAGTGCTAAATGGACGCTCAACTGACGGCCTTCACAGCACTTTGAAACGTTATCAGAGAGTGGCAGATCGCTGAAAGGCTCTGACCTCCACTGCAAGCAACCATCAGCACAGCAAAAGTTGAAAGCTTTTTCATATCTCTTTCTCACATAGTTGGTAAATGCAGTGTAGGAACCCAAATTTAATGGTTCCCACACAAAGATTTTTATTGGGGTATTTTCTCTAAACAAAGTACGAGAAATGCTTATAAAAATAGTTGAAAGCTGGTCTAAACAATTTCCACTAATCACTAATTGTCTGTCTGTCATCTTCAAATAAACATGATGAAGTTGCCACAATTAAGTTGGAAGGACAAGGAGTAGTAGATAGGAGAGATAATCCTGAAGAGAAGATTAGAACAGGATGAGACCATCTAGAACAGTGTGAAGACACAGTATATAACAACAGATAACTTGAGGTCAGACTTCGGTCCCACACTGATAGATCATTTTAATAGCCTCAGTCGCGCATTAGAGACTCAGAATTGACAACTATAAAAAGGAAGTGTTGAAAACCACAAAGTGGTTCTTGTTAAAGATGGCAGACAGTCCACATCATTCTAAATATGTGTTCCTTTTTAAATCCTGTTTTGCTCTGATTTGTAATATGCAGCCTTTCCATAAAACGGGATTTAAAAAGGAGATTCTGTTTCCATTTTGCAAGTATATTTTATTTCTGCCCTTTCCCTTAGCACATTGGCAAAATCCATGGTAGGCATTAACAATGATTTTAGCCATAGCTTTAAACTGGATTGCAGCTTTCCCATTCCAGCATGTCTTGTCACTGCTACCTAGGAAAGCGAGTGGAACAAAGAGCCTAGTATTCACATACTGAGAGAATGGGTTTCAAAAAGATGCCATAAAAAGCTGTATCTTCTAAAACGTAAAAAACAATGCCTCTTTTTCTGCCTGTAGAGGGATTAGCCAACGTTCTTCATACAACAAATTCTTCACGTGTTAGTGAAAAGGGGTGGGTTGTATGGATAAAAGGAAAACGTTTATTATAAAAATGCTTGAGGTCTGTATATTTCTGTAACTGGTTACTACCCACTGCAAGGTAGCAAGCTTGTTTACTGCACCACCTTCTGAGACTTGCTATCTAATGTATTACAGCCCAAAACATATTGTTTAAGATTCTTCATTAAAGATTTAGTCCTTTTACAGTGCATTTCCAGTAAAGAAAATATTCAGTGGCGTGATTTCCAGACAATGCATTTCTTACAGTATGACTTACATCTCATCAGACACAAAAATTTAATAGTAATCAAAGACAACCTTCAGAGTTCCAACAGTGAGATGTTCTCATTCATTGCTTCAATTCATGTAATTGCATGGGTTATAGAGACATTAATGGGCTGTACTTTAAAAGAAATAGAGATAAAAAGCTTACATATGCTTCATACCATTCTAAGTTTGGAAATAATTTCACTGTCTTCAATAAAAGTATAACCATCAAAAGAATCAGCCTTAAGGCAAATACGTGTATAAGATCATGTAAATAATGCTGGCCTAATAAAGGCAGTGTCTAAAATTCGTTATGGTTATACAGAACTAGTGAAAAACTGAAAAACTTTTTGTGGCTAAAGGAGAAATTAAATTATACCTAAGACTACTAATGACATATCACGTATGCAGTGTCTGCGTTATTTTAGTTATAAAAGCATCCTTCTCTACCTAAGGCATTAGGGTTCTTATGATATAATGTTGCTTCTTTTCTGTCAGCACGGTGCATTTTTAGAAAGAGGACATCTAATGGGTGGAACAGAGTAATATATGTCAAGAGCGTGACATACGCCAACTGTGCCACCCACCCACTTTGTGATCTCTCACCACCCCTTTACAGTTCCTTAGCTTCACTGCCCAGAAAATGAGATAATACTTCACTTGCAAATCAGTTGTAGAGACTTGGCTGTAAGGAGAGACAACGTAATGAACAAATGTTATTGTCATGCAGAATTAAATTCAGGGATCAGTTTGAAAGAGTATACCAGTTCCACAGAATGTCCCCACAAGACAGTGGGAGGATATATCACAAACTGCAACAGCCTTTCAAAATGAAAGTCTTCCGTATAACTGTATAAGCATAGATGATTATATATGGAAGACTTTCATTTTCATTTATACACCACGACATGAGGGTTTTCCAAGTAGAAGTCCAAGAGATGTAAATTATTTGTGAATGCACCTATTAGAAGTGGGTGCTTTCTGAAGCTAGACAGTTTTACAACATGCTAATCCATGAAAAAAATTCATATGTAACAAAAAGCCGATTTAACAAATATTCTAGAGAACTTTCTAGTTCTATGATGTTCAAATAAATACAGTCTAAGTTCTCTCTTTGGAGCCAAAAACATTAGCTACTAATAAAATGTTTCATTCCACATGCTGAAGGAGCAGAAAGGAACATTTATAGGATGATATCTAGCAAACTAATCTTTTCGTTCCACCAAGAATTCATTGTATTATTATTGTTATGATAACAAGAGCATTGGACAGACTTCTTCAAAATTATGCAATGTGAAATAAATCATATACGATCATGTTAGAAGCAGTAACTGAAAAGTTTGGTTGAGTCTCAAAAAGGAGGGTTACCAAGCTGGCTTTTCTCTCTATCATAGTGTCATTCAGCTTATTTTCATCAGATCCATAATTTCATTAAGTTTTACAGAAAGATGCGTTAGAGTTTGCAGACAAAATGGGCCACTTTCTGTAATTCATCAGACAGAATACTCTACTTTTACTGCTAAGACCCTTGGGAGATTGCACTGGAAAACATTCCATCACAATTTCTATCAAAAAGCTTCTCTGAAGAAGCGTAAGTAAATATTTAGGCAGCTCAGTGAATGGGACTTCAGTTTCATGCCTTCACATTTCCTAAGATGACTCCTTACCATATAATTTTCAGTTCAAATTTGACTTGCAGAATCTACAAATGCTCTATGTTAGTTTGCTTATGGAGATACATTGTTTTTCCCATTCGAGCAAATCATATTTGTCCTGGTATTAGAGCAATGTCATGGACTTCCTTCAATATTTTCAGAGGGAAGACAGACAGGGACTCTGAAAAATGAAGAATCTGCTTTAATAAAGGTCTCCTGAGTTTGATGCAGTATTTTAATAATGCTTAGCCCTGTAGCAACTAAGGGAGAAATTCGTTAAGCCCTGACTGTCTATATGCAGAACTCCTTTTGCATAAGAGTAAAAACCCCCAACAACAGCAAAAAGAACAAATTCTTCTCTATTTGATTCTATTACTCTGTTATAAGAGTCTTGTGGCTTAAGTTTGAAATGAAACCTTGTAAGTCCGATTCACACAAGACTTTCCACTCAACTCTCATGCATTTTCCCGTGACACTCATTCAAGTACTCCACACTGCTGCGACTCTGTTGGGATCTCACCTGCAAAATCTGTTGTGACGAAGAGCACCTCTCTAATTTATTGCTGTGTAACCAAGAGAAATATAAAGTTAAGACTGCTACAGAACATCAGCATGGGGATGCTATAATTTGATCCAACCTTGCTTTCAACATTTTAACTTATTATGGGATTCAAATACGAGAAAGAACAAAAATAAATATTGATCAAAAACCCCCATAGGAAACATTTTTTTCCGGGAAAGATCAAAGAAAAACTAACATTATTTGAAGAGAATCAAAAAGTTGCAGATACAAATTAGGAGAAAATGCTTCTTTCTTCACAGCTGCATCTGAACAAGACCCCAAAAAGCGCAGAAAAATTATCTGAATGACAGTTCAAGTGCTATGAGATGCAACCCCGCGGCCGAAAACAAAGTCTGAATTTTTCATGATTTGTACTTTTTACTCACAATGAATTAATGAAACAAGGAATGATCTTAAGCTACACAGGAAACTGAATACACTCAGTAAAATTAGAAGCAAGTGTGTAGCATCCTCTTTGCCTGAGGCAACAGAAATGATGGATGATAGTCTGAGGAATACTCTTTGCGTTCTAGACTACTAAATAAGTAATCTCATTAATCTTCTTGCAGCTTTTACCCTTTACTTCTGCTTTAACTACATAAAACCTGAGAGTTTCAGATGTTTTTTTACTTGAATCTTTGGTAGTACATAACACCGGTTGGATGCAATGGGAGTTAAGACAATCACAAAAGGACTGTGAAATGTTAGATCCACTACTTCGACAAGCAGTTTTAGTGCACAAGAGGGTAAAAGTACAGTATTTAATTCAGACAAAACCTAAACAATAGGAAATACCCTTGAGATGGAACATTCCGAGTTCTGTGCTGTGCTTTATAATAAAATTCTGAAGGCAGAGAACCAAAAGAAATCATCTGGTATGAGAGAACAAAGCAGGAAGCGGGGCAGTGCAGAGGATGGAGTTCAGATCTTTACCACTTTCTGTGGAACCAACATGGGCAGGCTAAGGTAACTAATACTTAGTTAACTAATCCTTAGTGCTTAATAGCACTTTTATTCTGAAGTTTAATACTACTGGAAATTAAGAGAGCTCAATCTCGAAGATCACCTACAGGAAAAGACTTGGCTGAACCAGCAGACAAACTGTCATCAGCTGAAATCCACTTCTAATCCTGAAAGCCAGCTACAGATTTCCTGCATAAATGAGCTCATAAAGCTACAGATCTTTGTGATAATTTATATTCCAAAGCACACAGCAAATCTGATAGACATGAGAGACTTTATTAAACAAGTTCAGGCCAAGATGTCAAACGGTTCCTATTAATTAGGAAGGAGGGAAAAGCCAATGAGACCTTGAAGTACAGTAGAAGCCTCCCTGTGAAGATATATTATTGCGAGTTTTTGGAGGCAGCAGTGATGGGCTGCACAGAGCCCATTCAAAGTCCCAACTGCCTACCTATGCAGTAATCACAGCAGATGGATAATGCGCTGTATTCAGTTTTTTTAATAAACATGTCAAACATTAAACATCCTGTTCACAGATGTACTATAATAGAACGTCTTTGCTGTGATTTAAAGTTATGCTGCCTCAAAAAACCCTACAGGTTTTACTTCAGAGAGAAAATCCAACTGCTGCACTCACCTTAGCCAGGACTCATTCTGCACCTTACCTACACAACTCTAGAGGAACAACTTCAACCCCAATTTTGCCATCCAAGGCTTTAACTGTCAAGCATAAGCCATAACATGATGACAAGTGTTATGAGAGGCTGTGTGATTGCCTTAGAACATATATTTTGCACATCTTCGTGGTATTTGGAGGCCTCGCAGAATTTTTAGTAGAATCTTTATATTTCTAATCTACACATGGAAAACTATGTTGCAATTCATTGAGTTTCAATGGCCTTCTCCACATTTATGCACTTACACACTGCGAGCAGCACTCTCAACATGAAAAAACAAGAGCTCAGGGAAATATCCTCAACAAATTAAGACTCAGGCAAACATTTAATCTTGAGTTAAGAGAAAGTCAGATTAAATCCAACAAGCATTTTTATCTCAAAATTCAACATTTCTTTTTAGTCTTCGTTAGAACAGATTTTGCACAGAGGCAGTGAGGGTGTGAGCTATGGTCTTGGCCACCAAAA
>NW_010422712.1:72392-86701 GCF_000710305.1 Buceros rhinoceros silvestris | reverse complement strand
TGTGTGGTTGGTCCTTCAGGCACCGGGAGCTCCTGACACACACTTAGTGCTCTCAAAACTGAATTAATTCCCCTCCTTCTCCTTTCAGTTCTTCTAAAAGCAGCTTTTCATTTTCTTCCTTTGTTTACTTTAGAAATAAATATGTGGTCACATAAAAATTTTAAAAGTTACTTAGGGCTTCTGCTCCTCTTTTGGTGGTGCTGGCAGTGAAGAGATAAACTCTCCAAAGCCAGCCATTCCCATCTCATCAAAAGTATAGGTTTCCTTAGCAACATGCCCCAAAATATCCCAGAGTCCTTCGCTCCATGTGTCCTTGGTAGAGCATCTTGCTAAAGTAGAAGTGCACAGGCCATCAGACACCCATGGCCTTTCTACATGACATAGCTTATGGGTTGTTTTCTAAATGCAAAATAATTGGTTTATTAGAAGAACAGTGCAGTATCTGGTCAAAAGAAATTCAGCACAATATTTCCGGTTTCTGATGTCTTTCTGGTGAAAAGGTGATTGCAGTGTGCAAGTTATGGACACAAGTCCCAGAAATCTCACCACATTAAGCAGTGTTCAGAAAGCAAAGGTAATTGAGACCATCTCTGTAATGAGGAAATACAACCACAGTAAAACAATACTCGAGTTCAAAGAAAGGCAGGGCCACAGCAGACTCTTTAAAATCAGTAGAAAGTGACTCATTGAATTTAACAGGCACTTTTGCCACTGTGCTGTCTGTGATAAATGGATATTCCTGCCTTTTCTGACGGCTGATACGTGCCCAGGTTTGGGGTGAAATGTCCAATATGTATGTATGCACATAATTAAATAGAATTTAATATCTTCTGCTGCTCATACTCCCAGGCAAAGCAACAATAATAATATAATTTCAAGTATGACAGATTGAGGAACAGATATTTATTTGCCCAAAAGGTATAAGTACCTGTTTAGAAAATGATTTGACTCACGACTGCATGTCAGAACACAACAAAAAAAGCGATGGATACCAATCCACTTCCACACTTTCTTTTTTTCTTCCAACACAGTTGTGGGGGGCAGGTGGTGGCCAGTCTTACTCACTCTAATGGCTTACAGTTTCTCTTGAAATGCAGATCATTTCGCTGTACTTACATACAGGATTGCTCCATTGAACCAGCTACAATGTCTTGATTTAAAATACTACGGTATTGGGAGGAGAGCAGAGCGTATGTCAAACATGAAAATATATGGAATTTCAGAAAAGAGAGGAATCTTCCTGTTCCCCCCAGTTCTGCAAAACCTTCAGGTCCTGATGTATTACATGGATCTTCTTCACCCACCTCATTTCTTTTTTTTTTCTTTTTTTTTTTCTGTCACATGGACTTTCATTCCTCCACAGTGTATATGAAGAAAAACCAAAGTTACCTTGCACATTGACATGTAAATTGTTCCTTCTCTGAATCTGAAAAAGCAGCTGATTTTGTGGGGGTAAGAAGTGCTGCAAAGAGCTGAAATTTTCATCATCAGCCTACTAATACTTCTATATCTTTTAAGAGTTCATCTGCCAAGTAGATTCACCACAGAAAATCTCAACTTTCATTAGGAAGAAAAAGTATTTCTACACTCTAGAGGATAAGGAAAGCTTACAAATTACCTTACTGTAACTGAAAGATTCAGAACGCAGAAGATAAGTTAAAATAACACAAATTTAGGCACACATGGGATTTTGAAAGCCAACTGCCAAATTTTATCATATAGAGAGCAGATAACAGAGAGGAAGAAGGTCTCGTACCATTTGAGGGAGGTGCTGTTTGGCTGTGCAAGAGTTCTGCAAATATAAATGCCTTATCTGTTCCCCTTCTGATAGGAATGAATCCTTACAGTTAGACAGCATCAGCATCTCTTTCCCACAGCTTCTGCTACTCTCTATTTATATATGGGTTAATTTATACACTGGTCAAGGCTTCTGCAAGGATTTTTCTCCTACTGACTTCACTTACTCTTCAGTTAACAAGCAAATCTGGTGCAAAGACAATATGTTGGTTGCTCTTAGCATGATCTTTGCTGCTGTAGCAGGATATAGGTATAGAAAAATGTAATATTTTAGGGAAAAATTCTTAAATTAATATCTCAGTATGGCTTAATCTCTTTATAAAAGCAGAGTTTCTCTGCAATCTGCTTTTTTGTTTCAGGTGAGTTCAATCTCACCAGTGAAGTAAGTAGACAATATACAACTACTGAAATTATTCTACCTAATTCCACATAGAAAACAGAAGTATTTAAACTCAAAAGTGAAAGGTGAGATGCTGAAAAGTATTA
The DNA here is from genome assembly GCF_000710305.1 of Buceros rhinoceros silvestris. NCBI lineage: Eukaryota > Metazoa > Chordata > Aves > Bucerotiformes > Bucerotidae > Buceros > Buceros rhinoceros. The sequence goes on along the minus strand of NW_010422712.1, from coordinate 84,418 downwards.
AAAGAGCTAAAGCTTCACTCTATTAAAAGTAAGAACAGAAGGAAAATGTCTGGTAATTAAAATGACAATTGTCTGTCCATCTTCAGTCTTCTAACCTCTGCCAACACCACATCAAAACCAATCAACGGTTTAGTTTCAAGCCAAGGACCAATATATGTGGTACTTCAATTGGTATTGTCGCATGCTAGGCATTATTCAAATACAAGTCAGGTTAATTTGATTCCAGAAACCTTCTATTGACCATTTCTATCTTCATTGTCCATCTCAACTGTGGTTTTTCTTATGCTCTCTAGAAAATGCAATAGTGTCACATCAAATGACCTAATTTCACACCCACTAGGTAGAACAGGCTTAATTCTACTCTTATTGCCACTAAGTCAAAGTTATTCTATTGCACAGTGGGAGCTTGTGCTTCATCCTGTAATATTTTCTATCCCTGAATAAAGAATGATACAGTATTCTAGAGATCACTGGATGTACCTCACGTTAGATTAACATGTGCAAACCAGAAATTTTATCTCTGCTTTTGCCACTCAAGGACAGCCACTGGTGCTCTATTGTCATAGCAAGCCACAGGTCCAAAACGGTCCCATTTGACTCAATCAACTTTTCAACTAAATGCAGGACAAGAAAAAGTCCTTTGAAACATTATTCATTTCTTGGTTTCTAAGCCATTCTGCAGATAGGTCCCCTTTTTTGCCTGTTTTTTTTTTTCCATGTAGCTTTCTCATAGATGGCACCTGACAGCCAGAATGTGCATAAATCTCAAGTAAAATGAATGTCTAGCGGTAGGAAAAGCTGCTTCTCAAACTACTTTATTTCAGATTTGTACGCAGATGCTAGTTCAATAAATTCCTTATCTAGGTCTCATCACCAAGGTACAAAGAGGAACTAGGTGACAAGCTTCCACCTCATTCACTAGGCTTTTGTGCAAACATCAGCCTTTACAGGCAGTACTGGAAGTGTGGCCAAGGAGATGGATAAAAGAGGAAAGTTCTGGGGGAAACTGCATCAGTCACTGCTTCTGTAGCAAATTAGAGCCAATGTATTGGCAAATGAGATTTAACAGACTTGATTCTTCTTTATCACACATGAAGTGGACTAAGTGTGGAATTACGGCAAGGCAGGAGTAAAGACAAAATGAACAGGATGAAAAGCAAAAAATGAACAATCAAAGAGAAGAATGGAAAATAATGAGAGCAAGGAAAAACAGCTGTGAAGAATGAGGTTCAGAAAGCAGGAAAGAAGGAGTAATATGTCAGGCACAGTGTGGGAAGGATGAGATGGGAGAAATGATGGAAGAGGGGAGAGGAGGTCTCATCACTGACCCAAAGCAAATTTCTTCAAAGCTGGAAAAGAACATTTCATTGATACATATCTGCCCTTTGGAAAACAAAACATGTGAGGTATCAAGCAAAGGACAGAAATGCTGGGGAAGGAAAGCGATGTAACACGAGGCCTGAAATTAAAAATAGAAAAGAAAATGGGAATAACTCTTAAATTTAAATGTGCCAATAAATTACTAATGATTAGAAGGTAAAAATCATGAAAAGAACAAAGAAGAAATTCCTCAAATTAATGGAGAACAGACATAGTTGCTGTTGCTGTCATTAGCTCAGCTAATCCCTGAAGCAGAATGGTCAGATGCCAGAAGGCTATATCCCGGGAAAAAATTGCTCTATGTTTATTTTACCGATATATTATCTAAACATTACATGATTCTCAGGACAATACATGGCATTATATTCTTTATAATGCTCTGTATCAACAGCCAACATGAAATCCACTGATAGCTTGTGCTTTTCTAGTAACTAGAAGCTCTGTTCTAAAACCAACTATCACAGATGAAAGTCTAGATTTTACTACTTCAGAGGCAGATTTGACTGCAATAATGTTTTTGGAACTTGATTTGCTTTTTTGTGTGCACTATATATTCCTTCTCCAGGACTTCTAGGTTTAAAATCTGCAAGATACATAAACCTTCTGTAATACTTTTAACCTGTACATTCCCATTAATCTCAGTTACTCGCATCCCAAATTTTAATTGAAATTTTGTAGTGGTTTAATTTTGGAATCCAATCTTATAACTCATACATCAAACACACAGTAGACTTTATAGTGAAGTCTAATTATTCCCTTCCCATTAGCTCCTAAAGCTTCCCATCACACTCTCAAATTCTTTCAAATTTTGTGCCCTCACAATACAGCAAGATACAGCTTCCTTCCCGTAATGATCCTCCATACTAAAGGTCAGGATTAACATTACGGAATTTCAAGCACTGTGGAAATCAATCTGAAATACATAGGTAGATGTTCAGTCACTTGCACTGCATCATGGACCTTTATTGCAAAGTCTGCTCTATTTCCTCATTTGTAATTCCCATTGAAACTTCATCTGCTACTATCAAAGCTCTGGCTGCCATAGGTTTTCACTGCTCTTCTTTATCCTTTCTTTCCTTCCCCGTCATTACTAAGTTATCAGCACCTGAATGCACTCAGTTGGACAAAACACAGAGGGGGCAGGACAATGGACCACCTCTTTGGTCACCAAAATGGGGCCAGAATAAGACCAAAATAGCAAATAACTGTTAGGAGGACGCATTGCATTGGGTTAACTATCTCTGTGCATTTTACAGAAGCAGAAAATCCTGCAGACTAGTAATGATAAATTTTGAAAGACATTGAATTTGAAATAAAATACATTTCAGGCAGGAACAATTTATACCCATTAGACAGATCAGCCAGTTTGTGCTGAAAGCATTACTTTCAGAAGAGCTAAGGGGAGCTCTGGATGACTTTCATCTTGTGGAAAACATTTGCATTTCCAATATTTTTCTTTTTGAGTCAGAATGGGTAATTTTCTGTTGCAAAGATATTCTTTCTCAATCCCAGGACAAGAAATAATCATAAGTCACTGTGAAGCACAGACACAGACAACAATTATAATCAGCAAATGGTGATCCAGACAGACCTATTTTTACTTACTTACACAGTTACAGTACAGCAGAAATTGTTATTGAAGCACTAAGTTTCGTCAACCAGCACCAGGCCACCTCTTTGCAAATTAGTTTGTGTGCGAGTTCTAGATGTGGCAGGCACGAATTATGCAAGAGTTTGCCGTGATGAGAAAAGGATTTGATTACTAATGTTTAAATAAGGATCCCCTGAGCTGTCTCTTTTCTGTAGGAATGGCGTTAAATATTTGGCAAACGGATGACTCGTCTTGCATTATTTAAACCATTCCATTTTACTGGGCACACAACATACGCATGCCTGCAATTCATTAGTTCCCATGCACACTTTCAGCCATCATTAAATATACATGGAAGTGCTGCTGCTGTGTCCATCAATCCTTCCTTATTAGTTACTTTATCTTTTTATTGTTGACTTGGCTTTTGCTCCAGCACTTTTGTTTTGTGTATTTGTGAAGCAAAAGGCCTCAAAAGATCAGTATCTGATCTCTTCTTATGTCTGACTGTCTTCAGTGCTGTCACGTCAGTGGAAAGCTCAGTTCATGACTCAAAAGACATTTGCTATCCCTCCTCGCCTGGCTGAGACTTACCAGCTTTGCCTGGTCTGAGCTTGTTTTATTTATTGAGAGCCAGGAGGGAGCAAGATGATAGGATGTAAAAAGAGACACAGTGAACAGGAAAGTTTGGTATCTGTTTAGCGAAGACAGACAATGCCACTGTGAAGAAGCAGACAGCCTCTCCCTGCCTCAAATAGGAGCAAGCAGTTAAAACAGAGAGAAACTGCAGCTGATTAAGCCATTTTAGGCCTTTTATGGAAGAGTGATGAATATTACTTTTGCTGTGTGCTGGAGGGGGTTAGGTATAACTAGATGAGTGGAATATCTGCTTCCAAATTGAAAACGAGTGTTACTATCTGCTTTACAAAGCTGTGATAACTTGCTTTGACTCCAAATCCATTCCAAAAAACTATTAGGTAGCCACTGCCTAATGGTTTCAAATTGTCATCAAGAACGTTTATAATTTTTTTTTTCGGCTATTTCAAACTTTCAGATACCTCTGAAATAGAGGTAAGAGTAGAGAGTAGAGTATCTAATACCTCTGTATTAGATACCTCTGACCATCCTAGTAATCCACTTTTTATTTCAAAACTGAAAAGTTCAATAGACAAGTTCTCCCTGAAAAAAAGAACAAACTTGCCAGTGAAAGATGAGAATAAATGAGAAATGAATGTATAGTTAACATAAACTCCTGTCAAGCATAAAAGAGAAGACAGGTAAAAGCATGAGGCATGAAAAAGCAAACAGTGAGGTCTAGCATCACTGGAGACGTGTCAGTAGAAGCTGATGTTTATATCAGTCACTGTCTCCGGGACAGAGACAGTACAACAGAGTCCTTTCCCACTGCGGGTGTAGCATTACCACATTTGTCTGCAGGGATGACTTACAAAGTGCATACAAAATATGCATTGATACCTGCTTTAAGATTAAATAACCAATTTGTAAATAATTCTGCCCCAAACACATTACACTAACCGAGCACAGCCCTGCAACACGGCTGAAAATGTCAGAGGACATTCTTAGTTTGTAATCCGCCTCTGCACCCCTCAGCAGAGAAGAAAGCCAGAAAATATAAACTATTCTCCAAGAATTAGAGGACAAAGACAAGCAGGTCTATCTATTTTAAAAAAAAAAAAAAAAATTAGAATCATTAGGAGTATTTCCAGCACTGGAATAACAAATTCAGTGAGAAAATGAGTGGAAAACGTCACAGGAGGATGTGAAAACTGAAGACACGGTCACTACTGTAAAGATGTGAAGTAGTGTTTGGGCCACTGTGCTCAGGTGCTGGAAAGCCTTTTAGTTCATGCCACCTATTAAAATAGCAATGCTGTAACAGGCCAGGACCCAAAGACTGCTGGAGAATTATAGCAGTGTCACAGAAATTAAACATAAACAACATCCTAACTGCGAGCTTGAGGATATCCCTTCCCTATATTTTATCATCATCTTAAAAAAAAATTAGCTTAAGGTAGTTGAACTGGAATTTTAGGTTAATATGTCCAAGATGTTGAAAAGAAGAATCCCTAAAAGGTGTCAAGGTATGTACAAATAGATGTTATTTTGTAAAGAGTTTCTGACAAGCTTGTTAAGGTACCAGCAGAAAGAGACAATAAGGTTTCTTTTCTCCTTCCCCAGGACCTGCTGTTGTGCAAGGAGAAGAAAGACTCTGGAGTCCACCATGATATTATCAAGCAGAACAGCTGGATCCCCCAACACGTCCTTTGCAGCAGGACTGGAAAAACTCACTTGTACAAGAGCAGTACACTGATGTTAAGAAACTAGAAACCACTGCTAAAGCCTGTATGCACTAAAGGTGACTTCTAATAACAGTCCAGTCATTAATGAGTAAATCATAACAAAATATGTGGATCTGCACTGTTCAAAACGGGTTGTCAGTCTCCCCCTCCACAGTGGGAGGGCAAGTGTCTATGTGCACATGTGTGTGTGCAGGCTTGTAGGACACGGATCTAGTTGTCTGATGACAGGGATCCAGTGCTGGGATTTTCTGAGACATCTGCACAGAGCCAGCAGTTGTGATACAAGGTTTGCAAGCAGACCTCTGCCCTTCTGGATCATTAGCTGAAGATCCTATGGGATACAGCGCAGCACCAAAAAAGCACTAGATGTCTATCTTTAAGTGATTAAATGACATCTGAATATTACTATATTTAGTACTGAGAAAGTATTAGGGCAGTAAAAGTTCAAAGGATTATCATGGAGAAAATTTTAATCCCACACCTACATATCATCATCATGGCTTGGCTTCACGAATGAAGATTTGGGAAGGGTTTTTCTCAAGCTTACTGCAAGAGTGCTGATGGCTGAAAAGGCCAATGCCCTACAGGGGTTTGCAAATGTGAGTGCACCTTTCAGGCCTGTGCGGTGGATTTTTTAGGTGAGGCGCAGCGTGCGTGGAACTGGCTCCACCCTTTACACCTGAGGTTCATCTGCCAGGGCCTAGCGAGCTTGGATGGTGACAGCGAAGTCCTTGGGTCATAGGTTTGGTTAGAGTATCCTTCTCTTAGGTGGATGCCTTACAGGGCTAAACGAGCTCCATCTGCCCGGGTTTGAGGTTAGAGTTGTCCTTCTCCTAGGATGGCTGCCGGAAGGCTAGTGAGCCCATCCTGCCCGTGGACACACTTTGTCTGACCCGTCAGTTGAGACCTGTCTGGCTTGGGAGACCCCACTGGAGGCACACGCCACCACCAGCAGAGCTCTCAACCTCACAAGGGCACGCAAGCCCTTTCCTCATGACAAGGGGGTGCCCGTGAAAGAGTCACCTACACAACACACACATCATCCTGCTCTAACTGAAGCATGCCCATGCACCACTGAAGAGATGTGAACGTGAAATACCGTGTTCCACATAAGTGAACCCTGGTTTATGATAAACACAAAATACACAACTGTTTGCATCAACTGAGACACAACAAATGGGGTTATTTTGGATACATGTATATTGATTCAATTTGTAAACCTCTGCTCAGAAACACATTTTCTCCTTGGATCTGTTCAGTATTCTAAATGCATGCTGCTAATCTTACCAGGCGATGGACACACTGATAACGGCTTTGGATGAATTCATACAGTGAAAGAAGGAATAATATATAGCTATCATCATATTTCTATGGAGTATTTTTATTTCTCACCAAGCAACTGAAAAAAATAACATATTGTAGTCCTGAGTTATTGCAAAAAGCCTTAAAAAAAAAAGATTTCACTCCACATAAGTAACGTATCTTGACTCTAAAGATTTAGCCTAAGTTAAATAGCTTATTATTTTTATTTTCTTGCTTTTATTTTTTTTTTTTCATTTATTAGTATGTACTGAACGTATCTGGATGCTTTGCAGGGTTACAAACATTTTGCAACAATTTTATGCAGCACATGCCTTCTGCTACTAAAGACTAATGAGCAGTTCTTTGAAATAAAACTCCGATTTCTGCTTTGGATCAGAGTGTCAGGGGTCAGCATGGCCGACAGCAGAATACAAACTCCTCAGAGATGCCCAAGTTAATATTCTTTGGAAAGACACATTTTTAGGCATCATTCCCCATTCAGAAAATTGAGCTAGAGCTGCAGAAAATGCAGATCCATTTTGCCACAGTCAGTATTATGGGATCTGCAAATCTGGTATAAGATGTCCAAAACAGCCTACATTTGTTATTAAGATGACCCATCGAGTAATTTTCCCCAAGGTTTTCTAAGGAATTACTTGCTTTTCAAATTATACTTGCTTCTAGAACTTGCAAATAGATGTGTGAGAAATAAAATAAATAACAAAACTTACCTTTGTGGCAAAAACTTCCTCATGCTGTAACACTTTTGCCTTTTCTTTTCTTTTGAAAATATTTACCCAATTTCAGTTTTTTGCAAATAATTATTTACAGTTTGAAACAAGAACAAAACTCTTCATTATCACTGAATACCTAGAAAAGCGAGGTCAAAGTCACAAAGCCAGGAAGATAAATATTTCTCTATGTGTCATGTCTGCAAATGATTCTACTCCCACCACAACATCAAAGGGACCAGGTTCCCAAAGGTGTTTGATGCTGTTCGGTAGCTGCCTAGAAAACTATTTGTATGATTTGAGGAATTTGAACAGGGAATCCGCAACGAGGGGAGGTGGATGACAAATGTTTGCTCTTTGTTTGAGACTTGTGGCTCTTCTGCTCTTGGATTTCTACCTCACCGCTTCTGCTCAGATGTTTGCTCTGTGCTACACCTCAGGTAAAGACGATTCTGTCTCCAATACTTCCAGGATGCTGCAACATGCAGGTTAAAGCAAGTACCTATTGATGGCTCATGCATCATGAGCCTCCCAAAAGTCCTTGTGTCATGGGAAACCCATGGTATTTTGAAGAGGTGAGAAAAGAGTTGGAAGAGGGCTGGAGTCCAGAGATGGAGACCACTTAACTTTGCTGCAGAGGCAGCTGTATAATGTGACCCTGGAAAATAGAAGTAATGGACAGGTCTGATAAATTATACTTTTTTCAACCTCAGGGAAAATATCAGATACTGATACATACTAAAAATGAGAAAAATCTCCATTATTTGTCTAGAGACAGCACTACTAAAGCCATACATGAGGCTATTGTGTAACTAAAGAGAAAAATCCTATTGGTAATTCCCTTACATACGAAAAGTTGCATACTCCTCTGAAAAGTTAAAGCTGCAAAATTTGAAAATCAAATTCTAATCCTACCTGTGCCTCAAGTGTGGACTTCCCCTTATTATTAATTTTTCTTTAACCTGAAAAAAGTCCATAATTCTCTTTGGTGATATGATAACTGCTGGAGATGGGTGAAAAATGTAAAACCTTTTCCCAGACGATCAGGTGTAACCTGAATTCTGCATCCTGAGCTCACAGTCCTAAAATCACATCTCTGCAGTTGCAGAGAAGATGCTGATAGCAGAGGGAAGTTTTCAGGAGCTGCACCGAGTAAGTTGTTTTGTCCAGACTTGTCTATTGCATGTAATAAGCTCAGTTCTACAAAAATCAAGTTGTTAGTGGAACTCCAGGAGTCAGGAGTACTGTGGCAGACTGCTAATTACTTTTGCCTCTGAAACTTTCAGTAATAATTGGATCAGAGAGTGACACATGCATTGAAAAGCAAATATATCCCTGTGAAGCTGTTTGGCCTAAGAATTTTCTTAACATATTAACAGGAAGTGGTTTTATATTGGGAAGGTGGTATAACTCATGTGTTCATGTCCTTTTTTAGACAAAATACAGGCTACTTTTAACAACCTTTTTTTTCCCCACTGCTGCCTAAGAAAATGTTTTTGCATTTGATGGCCTACCTAAACTGTATCAAAAAGTGATATTCATGATTATAAAAGCCATTCTTCTTGGAAAAACATACTATCACTCCAAGCACCAAAATGAAGGTAACAGAAGGAAAAGAAAAAAAAAAAAAAAAACAAAAAACAAACAAACAACAAAAGAAAAGTAGAAGAAAAAAATGGGAAAATTAAAAAAAAAAATATATCGACCAGAAGAGGTATCGGTAGTTGCTTTCTGTACAACAAAACTCATTCAATTATTGGCATTCTCCAGAAGCCAACTGAAAAACTTAAAAGCAGCATCTCTTTGTTGGCTATTACAAATAGGACTATATGCTTTATTTTCAGTGAATACAAGGTCTTACTGCTTAGATGTAATATAATAAAACGCATCCTCAGGTTCCCTTTTCCTTCCTCTACCCTAATCAAAAAAGAGAAAAAAAAGTAGATGTAGAAGAACACTGGCTCAGGAAAATGAAGAAAACAGTGCAAGTCTGCATCTGAAAGCAAAGTCCTGTCTTCCCCAAACAGACCCTTATTCCCTGACTGACACAAGAAGTCTTCAAGACAAACAACTAGCACATCTTCAGGTCACTTCGTAGTGGGACAAACCCTATATCGTTCATGACCATGCATAGAAAATGTCCACCCATGGTTACGTCACACATCGCCCCTCCTCCTATTTCTGTATTTCACTCAGCACTGCCCTGCCAGGCTCTTCCTCGATCGCACAGCTCTGAGAGAGCATTAATACACCTTGCAGAGCATATGCTAAATGTAGCAGCTCCAACAACTGTAGTACATCGCAGCTCCAGCAAGGTCACCGCACTGCAGAGGAGCCCTAATTCCATTTTATTGCTAATGCACAGAGCTCAGCACTGCTTTTTTGTGCTGTTGACCCAGCGAAGTCTGATAGGGACCTTGCTTTAGGGAGACCGTAACTGTAAGCCGGGGTCCTCAGTGTGCAGGCTTAACTATCAACGTCCTCGGAGTGACAGGACTGGCTTCTCTAATAGAAATCTGTTTGAAATCAATGCTCACCATAGCCGTAATTCCCTAGCAGACATTGTGAACACTTATCAGGAAAGCACAGCTTTCGAAAACTGCTGGGAATTCCTGTATTAGCCACCAGTTCATGTGTAGGTAATGGACACAAAAAAGGGTGGAAAAAATCTGCTGTCTCATATGACTTCACAGCACAGCCACATTTAACTCAAGGCCATCTGACCTTTCATCCCATGCCAGACTCATAGCCTCCAGGCCAGGACACAAAGCCAAGTCCACTACAAGCCTCAAACAGTCCGCACAACACTTTTTAATGTTTCAGTAACGCAGAACACAGACTTTTCAGGGAAATTCTCTCTGATCAGCACAGCAATTCTGAGCCCCACAATTCTGTTCATTTGCCATATGTAAAAATGCCTTTGGTCTCCAAGGGCAGGAGAAAAGTAAGATGAAAGTTAAGGCCCACCATATAGATCCCAGAAGAGAATTTGTCATAACCCCCTGTTCTATGTTTTACCTTGAAGCATAGAGCAAATGAGAAAGGAAAGAAAATTATGGCTTAATAGTGTATGCAATTAGCCATCAGAGGGAACTCATCCAATAAATTCTTCCAGATATTGTATGACATTTTGGAAGACACAGTTAACCCTTTCTGCTACAATCTGCTTATTTGAGACATAATATTTAATTATTTCTTGAAGCTTGACGGCAATCAATTTCGACAGCTTCATACCCAGAAGGAGAGTTTCCCTCACGCTCATCCATAAAGTCACCACACAGTTCTGAAATGTCTTGCTGGCATATACAAGAGCACAAGAAATATTTGGGGAGTAATGGGATCAGCATGCCTGGTACTCTCCATTTCTTCCCAGATCTCTACACTGTTTTGTTGAGTAAAGAGGGTTGTATTTACTCTTTGTAAATCTGAACTCCAGTCCAGAGAAAAAACTTGCTGCAGCATGTGATCAGTAACAATTATGATGTCTATACAGTCCAAGTTATGGTCTAAGGTTCAATGTTATGAAGTATTGTTGACTTGCATTGTATATTAGAAAAAAGATAAAATTTTAAAAGAAGATGAGTACAATACTTGAATTTGAAGAGCTTAGATATTTTTGTGTGTGTTTTAATCCTTTCAAACACTTTGAAGAGCTGTTTTTTCCATCATAAATCTTTTTAAATTAAAAAAAAAGGCACTAAGTATGAATTGCTATGATAAAAAGAGAAAAAAAGAGAAAACTACATTGGAATTGTCAAATCACTGCATCATCTGTTTGCAGGCAAACCTGCTAAATCAACAGACCTAAGAAAGCTGTTGAGTAAGGTAGCAAAGCACCCTCTTTTCTCCTGTTTTCCATTGTTAAGCTTTTACTTGGTTTGTATTTAGAAGGATGTTGAAAAGATATGTTAGAATTGCATTCTGTATTTTAACTATGACTGCCTCTCCACCCAAGCAAAAAACCATTGCATAAAACTTATTAAAATGCTAGGTAAAAGGTACAGAATTCTTCCCTCAATAGGTCATTCACAGAAGGGAAAAGATTTGAAAGCAAGTTATAATGACTAATACCATGTTATCTGAGAGACTCAAAATGAGGAAAATGCTGAAATGAAGATTTTCATTTAAATAACAAAAGAAGAAAAGGTTGCAAGTACGACACCAAACATGCCTGTGATGGTCTGGGGTTAATTAGAATGAAGGAAAGAGCTTGGGGTGTGCATTGTGCTTGAGCTGAGGAAGACCACAGGCAGCAAAGAGCAGTGTTAAAGGAGATGGGCTTGCCGGCAGGACAAAAAGGTCTTACATAATGTTTAGGCTGCTGGCAATTTTAAGACAAGGGTTCAGAGAAAAAAGAATTTGCTCTGGAAATTTTGAGGCCAGAAGATACTTGCTATTTTAAGACACGGCACTTTAAAAGTAAGTTGATTTGTGTGTATATGTGTATCAACCATTTGTATTTTCCAAAAAAATTAATAATAAAAAATCCCAAATGTATACATTTTACATAAATTATAATAATTTGAGGTTACTATGACAATGATGGAAGTGAGAATAATAGATATGTCTTTACCAACTACATTTACAAATTTAAACAAAGTACCATTTCGAATACTACAATTTCACATCACATTTCCACGAACCAAGCTCCAGACAAAAAAATGAATAACCTTTCAGGTGTAACAAAACTGGCTGAAAGGTCAC
>NW_010422712.1:56519-72289 GCF_000710305.1 Buceros rhinoceros silvestris | reverse complement strand
TTTCCCCAAACTATGGCTAAATAGATTTAATCTTCTCAGTCTAGTATTACAGCCAGAGCAAAGTGTTTATGATCAATCCAATTAAAATGGTAATTTCAGGGGGACTGGCAGCTCTCCTAGACTGTAGAGAGTTCTAGTTTACTTGAAATCCCATGGCATAAGGTAATAATATGGGCTGTTTGCTGTTTTGTCGCTGTGGTAATTTTCCATATTATTATGCTGGAACACTTGCACATGTATAACCTCAGATAACACATAAAAAGAAGAGTTAAAATATTTAATTTTAATTTAATTATCACATCGCACTGAAAACACATGGCTAAGATCAAAAGATCATTGCTGTGCAGACCAGTGAGAGCACTGTAGTAATCACAAGGAGCTCTGATTCAAAGCTATTCTGCTTGCCAAAGTGAGTGTCTTCTTGGATCAAACACAATCACACAGCTCCTTAGAACAAGTCACTGGAATGACATCACTATTTTTTGCTCTTGCAGAGTTTGATAGCATAGCAGACCCTGAAGCAAAGCTTTGCCTCTGGTCGCAATTATATAAACATCACAGTTTTTACCACAAGACCTCCTGAATAAGCTTTTGTGATAAGCCATAAGCATAAACCGGTAAGCAATTGTTGTTACAGAGATCTATTAATAGATATTTCTCTTTAAAGCAAACAAACAAACAAAACAAAACAAAGAAGAAAAAAGGAAGAAAGAAAATGCTCTTTCCATTCCACACTGATGCAGCAGACATTTTAAGGGATTTTAAAGGGAAACTGCCAACCTGAAATTTCATTTCCTTCTGATTACTTCAGACATACCCAGAAGCTAACAAAAAGGATGAAGAACTGGGGCTTTTTTACCATTCCCTCCTCTCCTCAAACCTTCTCTACTTGACTGGTGAATCTGTTTTGTGAATTTGGCTGTCTCTGCTCAGTTCCATGTTTTGTTGATGGCAAACACCTTGTCATCGAGAGCTCGGAGGCTGAACGCTCACACAGACACTTTCCCTGGCTATGCAGAAAGCAGCAGAGCAATGTAGGAGTTCAAAAAGCTTGTAGTCAAGAAACAAACAGGCAGGTACTCAAGGAAAATTTAGGATAGTAAATATCATCCTTGTTATTGTTGTTCAAGGTCTACCAAAAAGACCTTTTAAAAGAAGTATTACCGAATGAGTGGAAAAGCATAAACGACACTAAGAATTTTTCAACGATATCTTCCTTTTAAGTTTGGTTGTTTAGAGGTTGCTGCATTTGGGCTTTAGCGAACTAAAGAAGTAATTTGTTTTCCACTTAAACCTGAAGGTGGTCAAACGGCATAAATTCGAATTCATGAACACAATTTTGAAAGTTGACTTACACTGCAGTCTCTGCTGAGACTGAAGCCTGACTAGATGTTCCTGTCTCAGCTTTCAGCTGAGTAGCTGAGAGTGTTCAGCTTCAGGAAAAAAAAAGCTTGGTCTGGATTGCAAAACCCTTCTGAGAAGCAGGGCAAATGTTTAGATTGCTGGCTTGCACTGCAATCAGCACTGCTATGGCTAAGAGTGCCCAAGCCAACTCGATGTGATTACACACTGAAAGCTCTTAGCAATATACTGTCCACATACCATTGGTCTTGATATGCCTAGAAATGTAGTGACTGCCGAGCTCACTCAGGTGGTGGTGGGTGTGCATAAAAAAAGTTAAAGAAATCTGTGCCACTTTGCCGAGTGAAGACGTATGCAGCCAGCATAGGAAGGAACTCACAGGACCCTACTACTTAAAGGCACCAAATACAGTAAAAAACAGGTTCTATTTTCTGTTAAAACTCTTAGAAATCTAACTAATGTGTTAGTGATGTAAAAGACGAAGGCCCAAAACTAATGGAAATTTTTGTCTAATTCCTTTGTTAAATTCAGTAAGTCTTAAAGCAGGCTTTCACAAGTGACACACTATATTTCACTGCTGCTGCTGCTTTGTTTAGTGATAACCTGTTTGAACATTCAAGAATTGCCTGGGATGTTGACTTGAAGACATGGAGATGGGACCCTGAGTGATGCATAAAGCAATCAAAGGCAAGAATGACTACCCTGGTAACACTAGAAATCCTTAGTTTAGGACAGACACATCAAGAATATAGCTCCTAAAACCACTGCTCTCAGCTTTCAGCAGTCGCTTAGCTCAGAAGGCTCAAAGGTTTAGCTCAAAAGGGATCCAGTGTAAGAATCTAACTTGTTCTGATTCTTAGCACCATTATTTTTTAAGATGCACATTCTGGGGAAACTGAATAAATACAAGCTTGACAAAACACACACCAAGACTGGGCAACTGTTAAGGGAGCAGAGGAAAAGTACGTGAAGGAAAAATGAACTCACTATGACTTCAGAGAGCCTGAAATATTCTGAAAGTTGTAGCATTGGCGTATTCTTATTTAAACATCCCCAAAGCAGCAGATCTACAACCAGCATCTGTCCAAGCAATGACAAGAATGGAGCATTAGAGATGAGACTGTGGGGGACAGAAACCAAAAGACACTATTTGGTTTGGTACTGAAATTTGAGATGTTATGTAGCTAAAGAAGCTCAATGTATTGATGTGACATTTTACTGGCTGCGCTTGTTTTGTGGTGGTTGGCCTTGGCTACAATTTTATGTATATATAACAGTAACCACTGCCTCCAACTGTCAAAGCAATTAAATGGCCCCAAAAGACTTCTGCATGTCTGTGTTCCCTCATCACATCAGGATCTGGTGCTGTTTCTAGTAATACAAATCCTGTGTGCTGGTAAGAACACCTTCTAATCAGGTAAAAAATAACAGGAGGAAGCAAGATTTCTTGGTCAGATTATAAAATTTAAAAGCTCACATGGGAGATCTTTTTAAAGAATTTTATCTTTAGATAAAGAGAAAAAAATTACCCTCTCTTCTGTGTAGCTGGAAGATGCAGCTGTAGTTAGAAGCAGGAAGTTAAGAATATCTCAGAGTTTAGAGAGAACTTTTTTGGCATTTAAATAATTTTCTCTTCCTTTCTTTTTTTTTTTTCCCTGACAGTAGGTTTCTGCCAATTTAATTCTTCCAGAGGTTATAACTCCCTGAGTTACCGTACTTTCAAGTGCAGTGCTGGGTATATGGGTAATTATTCCTATGGGTATTTGGATACAGGTATTGATAAAGTTTTGACTGCTCTGAAGTACCTTCCATTTCTTGTACCTATACATCTTCACAGACCTTTGTTGAAAAGTAACATTTTCCACATAAAAGCAGAGAGCTTGAAAGTGTAATTTCTGAGATTATTGCACATTTGAAAAATCATGTAAACACAGCCATCATGCCTGCCTTCAGTATTCACCCAGGATTTAGAATGTCTGCCAGCTGGAAAACAGGACACGACAGGAATGGAAATGTTCTGAAAAAACCCACTTTATAAGAAAGATTTGCTGGTGTTACCCAAAGCACACCCTCACGCTCCAGGGAGCTTCAGAAAAAAAGATTAAAATCCAAACAAAAATGTAAAAAAACCCCAGTTCGATGGAACCATGCAGATTTGGGGAAAAAATCCAAGTACCCAATTTAGATTCTGACCAGAATTCTCAGAGAACAAGTATTATCATTGAGTTGAGGTCCAAAGACAAGTTTGTTCTAGCAGACAAGCAGGGGATGAGAAGATGACCCTGAGAAATGAGGAGTCAAGGAAGAGAGGCAGAAGGATACACTGCCAGCACCAAAACCTACAGAAGGCAGCTGCCATTGACCACACCACTGTGGATCTGACTTTACAACATGAGGACCAAGAGACTGAAGAGATATTAAATGACTTTTTATAGGGTAGATAGATTTCTACCAATGATATTCGAAGCCATCAATAAAAATTGAAGAATGAGCATTTATCTTTTGTTAACAGCAGTCTCAACCCATCTGCAAACAAAACAATTGAGTGAAACAGCAAATGAAAAAATCCACGAGCTGAACTATTTATCATTTATAACCAACCCAGCATCACCATTGTCTCAAGGCAGGCAAAAGGACATCTTTATAAAATACATGGCCAAATACCCAAAAGCTCCTCCACTTTTACTTCATGCATATGGCCTTTCAGCACTATAATTTATATTTCTACTGCTTACTTGTCCAGATGGGCTTTTACAATATCCTTCCCATTGCTCTCCAGGTGTTGCAAATAAATAAACCACTTTATTTCAGGGAGATGAGAATAGAGTAGGTACCAGTGAAAGATGCCAATACACGTATTTTAGCAACAGCCATTACAAAAATGTATCGCAGTATTATTTATTAAGCATGCCAAATGATTCTGTATGTTATTTAAATGTCACGCACGACAAATAAAGCACAAAAACTACTTTCAGTAACAGTTGACTGCAGTTAATGATTCTGTCACTGTGTCAAAATCAGTGAGGAAACTTATGGAGTATTGGCACTGGAACGATGATTTGCGTGCCTTGCCCTATGAGATACACTGTACCACTCGTATTAACAACAACAAAAACAAAGTTTCTATGTGACTAAATGAGCATCCCTTCACAGAGACTCAGGAAGCAGAGGGAGTCTAAGTTTGCTGCATGAATTATTTGGTGCAAACCATTTATGACCTCCAGTCCACAGTATATTAATTATTCACAGAACTTGTTCAGAATGAAAAAGGATGGAGCATGTGAGAAGTCATCCTGAATCCTGAGCAGTCTCACAGAAAGCAGGCTCTGCCCACGATCACAAATTCTTCCAGATTACTGGGAGAATATTAAACGCTTCCATCTTACTGAGACAGAACACACTTTTAATGAAGGGGCTATTCTAATTCCTTGAATGTACTGAAGACTTGACACTGGTTTTGTCCACAAAGGCTCTGATCCACAGAAATTATTTTGGAGTTGCCTAAATCTCCTTGTAGTTGTGCCCCAAGTGACTAAAGGAGTTGATGCTCTTCAAGATCTTTAGTCCATACGGTATTAATAAAATAAATCCACTAGTATCATGCAAATCCACATGTCCATACAAACAATTCTTTACCATTTTGTAACTGAAAAGGCCTAGTGGTGTATTAACAGGCAGAAATGCACTTCCAATTTGCAGATCTCAAACTACTGTAATCCTCCAAATTCAATTAGTTGTTGATAAAAGTGTGTGTTGGGACAGAAACAGAACTTTTGAAAGGTTTAGGTAAAACTAATAAATTACACAGAAGCATAAACTTGTTCAAAAAGTCAAACGCCCAAAAGAAATTCAAAGTGTTCAAAAGTATAGGATTAAAAAACAGATGAGACTCAGCCTTAAAATACATGACTTAACATAATTTTCAAAAATTAATCTATCGCATACCTGCCCAAACTCACATAACGTGATGGGCGACATGGCAGTGTGCCTTAAAATACTGGCTTTTTTTCCTTTGTTCTGTTTAACATTCCTGAAAAGAAGTCTGCTCCTGTAGGGTGCTGCCATGTTTGAAAAGAAATAGTAAATTGAGAAGATTGGAAATGAGTAGATGATTCAGAGAAGGTATCTCCTTACGTCTTTCCCTGTATTTCACACTTAAGACCCCTGAAAGGTGGGAAAAAAAATTCTGTACTTAGAGATGTAACATTTCTACCCACAGAGGAAGTTTCCCCACATCTAACAATGACACTGCAATTAGGCTAGAGCTTTTTCTTCAACAAGGCTGTAATTAAACCTGAATGCCTCTAACACTCACTCCTTTTAAAATACATGTTGATACTGTCTGTGATTCCATGCAGGTATCTGCTGTTTCTCAACATCTCACAAAAGCGCACACGGTAAAAACTCTATCGTAATATATTTACTTTTACCACATCAGCTTGCTCCTTTCTAGCCACCTTGTGTTCTGAAGTGATTTCTATGGCTGGCAGGGAGTCTTTACAACTCAACATCTACAAATGGGCCCATTGCTGAAAACACTCCCAGGGATTCCGAGGTTATGTCTCATTTCTGCGGAGGCTGAGATTGGAGAAGGAAATACACTTATGCTTTCAGAAGAGGGATACTTCAATCTTTCTAGCAAATTAGGGATGACATGTCTTTAATTTCTGTGGTGCTGTATAGTTCTCATTGAAAGGATGGTAGCAATATTCAAGCCATTCTAGCTTCGCAAAGCTAATGGTCTAATATTTGCCATTTGGCGTAACACTCATATCGACAGTATTCATTCACAGAAGAAAGGAAATATTTCCCAGAATCATTTAGGAATGTGACTTCTATTGATTCTGTTAAGTGTCAACAGTATTTTCACACAAATCCATATTTATTCCTTTCTCACTCTTTCTTTTAAAGGTCCAGATAAGAGAAGATCACACAACTAAGACCACCACAGTTCAAGCATCCAATGTGAGCTTCTCTTTTTTTTTTTTTTTTTTTTTTTTTTTTTTCTTTTGTCAAAGGCACTGTCACAAGAAATAAGTGTCTGTGGGCGTGCAGAATGAGAGCAGCTCTTCGGGACTGGCTGGACACACTGCAGACATGCATATAGCCATGCCACTGGGCACTGAATTGATATGGTCACTGTATGTATGTTGTACGTTCTCCAGAGCTTACAAGAAAAGGTTGTGGGTACACTGATCCAAAAAATTCGTGACAGAACCATGCCAGAAATTAAATGAGCCAGATTGAGACCTGACTCTGTACATTCATGAGTATCTCATACCAAAAGCAGTTACCATGTAGAATATTAAAGTGAAAATTATAAATGAACTCTGTACCCTCCCAATAAACCTTAGAGTAGGGAGTTTTCAAGGAATCGTGCTTTAGGCAAGGCCTGTCTGGAGAAGCCAAGAAAATAGTTTTAATTTTTGTTAAATGTTCCTTTCTCTTTTCTAAGTTGATGTTTCTCCTTGAGACTTTCATAGTCTCAGGGACAGCTTCAGATTCTTCTCCTGCGCTGCGTTTATTCAACACAGAGACAGTTGCAGCATTGTGTGACTTATCAGAATGAGCCCACCAGACTTGCATGTTAAATATTGACCACAAAATAATCACAACAAGCCATTCACCAGGAATAGAGTGGAACAAGTGGAAAAAAAAACCACTCAAAAAACAGCTGATAAGCTGTGTGAAAGCATTATCTCATCTCAAAGGACCATTGATAAATAGTAAACTAAATTCATCACTTGTTGTCTGAATTAGTGGCTCAGCTCCAAAAGATAAAGTAATCAAATTATTCTAGAAGGAAAATAAGAAGACTCATTTCACAACTCAGACAGAGGTTCAAGAGCCTGTTAGTTACATATTTCTCATCTTTTCGTGGTTTCACAGTAATTCCCTGAGTTAAAACTCACTGAAGACAAAGTTTAAATTAGCTTTGAGACATTAATACATAATACCTAATCTCATGAGCAGTTAGCTTCTCATTTCCTTTACATCTTTGTATATCACTGATGTAAATGGTGTTTGAATGGTATAAAATGAAATGTGAAATGAGGCTGCTTGGAAGACCATTGCTCTGCTGGTGTAACGGGTCACTGCTAGGGCAGGTACCTAAAGCTGAAGGAAAGACACACATTGGCTGGCTAGGCTCAAAATCCATGTAAAGGCTCACTAGTGCTATGACACCCCTAGGAAATTGAAGAGGTTTAGTATCTAGACAAATTGTAATAATAATAATAATAACAACCACCTCAATTTTTACTCTACAGAATTCCACTAACCACAACTACAAGTTTACTTGATCTTGAAATAAAAACATCTTAAACCATCCCTTTGTCCAGGAACAACCCCCTTCCCCACTAATTACATTCAATCTTCTCATTTCATTGTGGTGGGGTCTTGTCCTCAGCAGAGTACTACTCCTGCATACAGCCAGATCATAGCAGAGAAACTGCTTTGTACAAAAATGTGGTTTGGCAGGGGGCTTCATATTTTAACCAGCCACTCCACTGGATGTTGGGAAACTATAGAATACAGTCAAGAATGGGAAGGAAACTAGAATTCTCCTGAGCAGAAATATCGCTTCAGAGTTATCCTGTGTTTCTAATAGTATATTTCTACATCCACAAGAAAGCATTCAGACAAAACCAAAAGGAAGGAACCGATTCTCTTCAAGCTGCTGATCATGTAAAGTCATTGATGTGACTGGAGATCCCAAAATTTGGCGAACGGAAGGAAACCCTGAATGTTCAGTGCATGTTTTAAGGAAATGCATGGTGCCAAAAAAGAAGTGCAACTGTGTCAGGTTTGTGATTTGTAGTTACATATGTACAAGCTTTACTAGAAGCCTTCAGGCATTTTTGTTGTTACCATTAGAAGAGAATTCACTCTGAAGATTAAAAAACATATTTGTACAAAATACCTGTCTCCAAAGCAAGCTTCTCCAACACTGAACTGTTTTACAGCTGCCTCCCCAAATTTTGTTCTCCCAAACGCACTTATACATGCAATTCCCCTCCATGTATTACACCATGTCACCCAGCAGCCGAATGGGGAACGAAAGATGATTTCTTCCTCCTTTTCCTCTCCAAGTTGATCTCTTGAATAAACTGCCATTGTCTCCAGCAGAGTGCACCATCCATGAGGCCTCAAAGGAAAACACTGTGTATGCCCCCGTTTCTTAGTGCAGGTGTCAGTGTGCAATTCTCCAATCCACCAACCTTAGCTCATCTGTCTTTCTCTTCCCGAGCATTAAACTGACTTACTTTGGTCTGCCAAGAACAAAGGTTAGTAACGTGCATCATGCGTGTGGAGTCGCAACACAGAGCAGCTCTGTGTGCTACTGGTGGTTATCCAGCACCATCCTCCTGCCGGTGCCTTTGAAAAATCTTTCCAGTGAATCACCTCTAAAGTAATCACCCTGCCAAATATCAGTTGTCTAGAAGAGTCTGGTTTTTAACAAAAGGTCAAGCAAAATTGCAATGAAAACCCTGGGCATACTTGCAAAAGGTCACTTAAGGCAAAAGAGTTTCCCAGCTGAAGTGCAGGTTTCATCACAGTGTATACATGAGAAAAAGCTTTAATTCCTAGTCAAAATTAACGCTTATAATTTTCCATGCACAATCACCTGTACACCCAGTAAATGAAACAGTCACATCCAACTGTGCGATTCGCAGACTGCTACTCAGGCCTCCAAATAAACCACTGTATGCCACAAGTCTATTACTTCTGATGGCAAATAAACTTGCAACATGATGATACTTGCAGAACTGTTTTGGCCTGCTTTTTAAGACCTGGCCTCAAGAAATGTATTCTGTGCTTGCTGAGCTGGAAGAGCATTTCACAATGAATAATTTATTTGATTAATTTATGGCCATTGTTAGTCTACAGAATTTCTTTGTGTTGGCTTCTTTGGACACTTTGGTCATCATTTGAAGTTACAGAACAGATGGTTTGTTCACATATAACTCTGTCTAATGATTGTTCATAAACTCCCAGTCCTGGATAGTGCTTTGAATACTTGCTATGCAGGCTCTGTGACTGGATTTTTAACTCTCATAGAGCATGGACTGGATTCCCAACTCAGTTATTTTGTGTGAATGAACTAAACATTTTCCCAAACCACAGCGTGTCTTCAAGAAAATGAGGGTGAAAGTGTCTGGTTTAAAACAAAGACTCTTAGAGATCTGTGCAATTTTCAGTTTCTGAATAGACTAACTGAATGAAAATTCAGATATTTATGAACTTAAGTAGTTGATTGGATCAAAGCCTACATGCAAGGGGACTGCAAAAAGTGCCTACCGAGCAAGAGGAGACTCAACAAAACACTTAGAAAAAACAAATAAATGGAATAAAAGACATCCATGAAGTAAACAAAAACTGACAAAATTTTTGCTATTATTCCCAGGAGAGAGTCAGAGATGGTTCAACAGGATGCCACACCTTTAACTGGAACAAGAGCTCTCTTTGATGCTGAGGAGATGAACAGCATCTGTTTAAACCAGGTAAGAATCGGGGCAAATTGGCTGTTGTTGAACCATATACAAAATTGCTGTAAAAAAAAAACTAGCAAATGTGATTCTTCAATAAATCCCTGTAAGAACAAACAACGATGATACAATCAAGCTTACATTTTACTGCTAATGATGTGTTTATGGATATTTACCTCTGCTGCAGTTTCAGAGACTGTATCTTGAATTGCTATTAATGCCTTTCTTCGCTGATTAATAAAGAAGGAAGCTATAGATATTACCTTATCACTCACTTTTATACCAGTGTAACATTGCCATCTACAGGACTTACAGCACAGAAGCTCTCCATTACTTGAAGACTAATTTTACAATCAAGAACTAGAAACCACTGAAGTTGAAAATCTAAGTGTCCAAAATTAGCCCTGCTTTATCAGCCTGACACACTGCTATTTTAAAAAATATCCAGCAATAGGATGACTCACCAGCAAAAGCAGTAGGTTAAACTACTGTCTAGCAAGTGATAAAGCTGCGGGATTTCCTTTAATCTGGTTGAATAATGCACTAGGATGAAAAGAAACAATCCTGATTTAGTTGCTCATCAGAAATGGACAGATGTTTGCTTATTGTTATACAAAAATTTTATGATTTCATATTCTAGAGGTGATTCAGAAAAGTCTCAGCGTCTGTCTGTCTTTTAGCATTGAAAAAGGATTTATGCAACACAAATCATTATTCACCATGTTAGACTACAGGTATCCCTTCACAAGTACTATATATACTGTCTGGAGAGCTGAAAATGCATGTATGCAAGTGCTTAATTTTAGGCAGCTGCTTAATATTAAGCTCGCTGTTTAATCTCTGTCCTAAAGACATAATATTTGAGATTTTTCAAGATGGCAATGTTTCATTTAGAGATCTTAATATTCTAGGGTTAGCTCTGAAGCTGGTTTCACAACAATTAGCATTCAGGGCTCAAATGTTGTGTTAGTGGACCAACCACCCTAAGAAGCACCACAAATTGAGTGATGCATTATTGAAGAACACTGAATTGGGGGCTGCTTCACTGAAATCTCCTTTAGTGTGACAAGGAAGAAAAACAGAATTAAACAATGATCAATAAGTACTGGGGGAAAGATAGAGAGGTCATAGGAGGCAACTTGAATGAAATAATCTGATTGAAAGTGTGATCGTTGATGTCAGAAAAAGTGGTTATTGACTTTAATTCAAGGAAGACAGACTGCTGCAAGACATTTACATTTTTGAGAATTGAAGAAAAAAGTAAATCAGAGCAGGAAAGAATCAGCATCAATAAACTAGACAAGAGATCACAAATTCGAGATGAACACTTTCTGTGTATTCAAAAGAGTCATAAACTTGAATGCTACTACACTAAGATGGCTCTCAAGTTGATGGGAATCACTAGATGGATTTTACCTCCTTAATTTACAGCTAGGCAGAAAACTCACAGCCAGTTGCAAAAATAATAATTAAAAAAATAAAATTAAAACACGACATTGACCCGAGCTGAACGTATTTTCATTTTTCAGTTCAGTGACCAAACTAGAAAATCAATTATGTTCACAACTCTACCTAGATATTCTCAGTCCAGGAGACATATTTCTGGAGCAGAGTGGCGAAGAAAAGGTAATTTTGCTACATGCAGAATCACGGTCTGGTTTCAGGTTTCTCCTCTGGCAGTTTCACACCAGTGTAGTTGAGATGGATGACAAAAAAGCCAATTTATTTCTATTTCAAAGCTGGCAGTCGCCCATACTTAAGGATAGTAATAAGGCTGTTAGCAGGGGGTTATTAGCATTAAGATATTAAGTTGAGGGACTTTCCAGATCGAGCTGGTGTCAATTAATACTTGAAGCCAGCAGCTGAGCGGTGAATGGGCAGCATCTATAACAATGCTGAAGATGTATGTTGAGGAGGGCACAAATTTATATGTTAACCTGCCACTTAGTTTGCCCCATTTGACTCTGTATGGTTGCAAGCAGCTGGTATAACACTATAGCTGTCAGAGAATGATGCAGAGGAAACTTAATCTTCTGCTGTGGCCAAGATTGACAGACGTGTTTGGAGAATATTCCTCTGCAGTGTGGAGCCACAGCAATGATGAGATTTGTCACTACATCAGCTTTGACCAGGATGCTGTCAGGAACCACCTTACTACTGAGCCAGAAAGAAGCAAGTGGCTATCTAGACGTGTATCCTAGATAACCACAGTGGTCGCATAGATTGTGATATCTAGTGGACATGGTGGTGGCAGAGATCTCCTTTGGTGAAGCTCTGCTGTTACTAAATTAATAGTAGAAAAATAATAAGGAACTAGTGTCTTGAAAATGCTCATTGATTCTTTTCAAGATCATGCAGAAAAAATCAAGCAATTATTCCCAGGAATGTTGATAGAAAACAAATCTTAATTTCAGGTTTGTGTTGATTATAATATTTACAATTTACATGCTGCTTAAGAAACACCAGTTGCCTAAAAATTATTTGTGAATGAACTTAAATCTCAGCGTCTATTTCTTGCAGATGATACATCTTAGATTTTTTTAATGATTTGTAGAAGAAAAACAATTTTAAAATTATTAAATTTGCCATCTACAAAGCAGATGTACTAAGCTCCTTATTAAAAGGATCTGTCCTACTGAGGCTGACTGCCATGATTTGGTATAGACTGGATCTTGCAAAGTCCATGGAGCTCACGCAGTCCTGATGAATTAGAGGCAGTGAGATGTCCTTACCAACCTATTGCTGCCTCTGCCCTGATCCCAATTCAGTTGCTTGTAAGTCACAATGGGGAAGCAGAATGAGGATGTTCTGACCACTGTAACCTTGGGCAGTCAGGCTGGAATATGGTTAAATCACAGTAGTCAAGACTATGATAAATGCCTGTTCTTGAAAAGGCAATGAGTAACTCTGCATTGCAATTGTAAAATACATGACATTTTACAATTTATATTTTACATAAAATATGAACTTCTACTGGGCCTTTGGGAAAAACTTGCAAAAGCTTGGTTAGCTAATCACAGAAATGTACCGGACTCCATTAAATAGAACAAAAATGTTACTGAATAAAAAGTTAAAGCTAATGGCTTTCTATACAGAAGAAGAAATTAATTATCCAACATGAGATGTTGTATTAGCCGTATCATAGAATTGTTAAATAAGGGACTCAAAAAACCTGATAGAGGAAAATGATGTTGTAGCTAACTGAATTCTTGAAAAGAGAGAAAAGGTAATTAGAGAGAGAAGAAAAAATATTTTAAACATGACTAATCTTACTGGAATCAATGACACCCTCAGCTGATGAACAAAAGGGCACTCCTAAACAGACACCCTAGGGAGCCTAAGAGCAGTGAGCCAAAGGAAACCTTTATTTTAGTGCCTGTGGGGAGCAGAACCTGCTCTGTAACAGATGGTCCCTGTCTGTCTTCTGACATCTTTAGTAGAAGTAATCATCTGAGGCACATTTGTGCTCAACTCTCCTTTACTCTCTGCCTAAGGACCACAACACAACCACAGGTAAACAGCTTCCATTGGAATCCATGCAGATGTCCAGGCACACTTTTGTAGCCTGCACACAACAATCTGTCCTGACATGGTTAAAACATTTGATTTACACCCATTCAGAGACATTATATTTTGATAAAATTAATGACAACTAATTCTCATGCAGACTGGACATTCACAGCTCCTACATGGTCCTGCCTTACCATGACTGCACAAGATGAAATCCTGTCACAAAAACCACCAGCAGCAGATGGGACAGCGAAGCATGTACGACTAGAGGTGGAAGGCAGAGGCTGCAGCAAGATCCTGTGTACCACGGTCTAAAAGAATGCACTTGCTTCGTTTCAGAAGACTTATCCATTTTTCTTTGACAGCTACAAGTTGCACAACTGTGCAGTTTTGTGTCCAGTCAATGTCAGTTCTCTACAAATGTTAGTCCCCTCAGCAGCCTTCAAGGTGGACAATTGCACAACGTTAGGTGCAGGAAATGTGATTTTAGAGACAAAAAAAAGGCCATCATTTCTCTGTGCCAGACAAGAAGAGCTATACTCAGCCTTAGGCAGGTCTTGTAAGGAAAGTTTCCAGAGTTCTCACTCTAATCCATCTCCATCACAACATGGCAACATCTACATTTACAGAACTAACAGTCTGAGTGACTTGTCTGGGGCCCTGCAGCTGCAATTGGAACTCATCCTGTGGAACAAATAGCCCTGAGTCACTGCTCCAGGTTGCTCCACCAGATGCCAGACCCCACGTATATTCCCTCGTTCTGCTGCAAATTGCAATCAATTAGAAATTATTCTGAGATCATATTTCATATTTATGATTTTCTGCCCTGCCTCTGAGCTAGTTAAGATGAAGTTTATCTAACTAGCTCCTACTTCCCTTCTGCTTGGTGAGAGTTTCAAATCTACATCTCATGAAGACTCTTAATACTGCGTTACAGCACATACCAAATACTTCAATTAAAGATTCTCATACTTCAGCCTCTGGAAACTAACAGCTAACTACCTTTTTTAATAAAAGAGACCATGAAAAACTGAGCCCTTAGAGGGCCTCATTAATCCCTGCTGGAACTTGACGCACCTCACATTATTTCAGGAAATGCACCTGACCTCCTGTGACATTATCCGGTAGCAAAGTGACTGTGAAGGATCAGCCTTGTTGTGTTGGCCATTTCCATTACGCTGTGAAAAGCCCTTCAATTTCCATGTGTCCTCATCTCGGTACAGGGACAATGTCAAGGGTTAAATTTCCAATATGCCAGAGCTCTGAGTTGACCAGCTCTATAATATAATATGCATGAAGGTCAGAAACAGCTGTCACCTCAGATGTGTATTTTGCAGAGTTATTTTCTTAGCCAAGAAGAGATTCACTACGGTACGTTACTAAACTGAGAAAAATAACATGAAATAATGGGAAGAGGCCATGTAAAAAATAAGACAGTCAGCCCAGAAACCCTAGTTCGCTTTGACTGTGCTGGTATACCTGATCCGACTTCCAAAACAGCCTTAACACTGAAGCATTTTTCCTGTTCAAATTGCATTAAAAGATGGAATTAGCTTTATAAATATAAATCAGTTAAATATAATGCAATATTTATGCCACGGTATCTGATTTTTTCCCCTTTAGGATTCCATTTAAAAGGGAAATAACAAGGAAACTTAACACCCTCAGAAAGAGAGTGGGTTTACAATTTATGATAATTAATTTTCTTATTGACACAAAATTAAACCCTATATTTTATTTTATTGTAGCAAGGAAAAAAAAGGGACTAAATTAAAGGGATTAAATCAAATAGGTTTTTTTCTACAACAGATAATGCTGTAAGGAAAAAATCTCCGTTTTTTACCAAAAATGTTAATTCTCATTCACCTTTTCTTCTATTGCCCAGCATACAGGCCACTATACCCAAACCATTCCTTACTCCCTATCCCAATTCCCCAGACACAAGGACAAAGGCATAAGCAAGAAAAATAGCTCAATTTATTTGAAGTCATGAAAGGCTCCAATCAAGATCAGGAAGCCATTATTCTAGGCACTATATAAAAAGAGGAATAGCCTATCCCTGACCTGGAAAGAGGTTCAAAATTTTCCATTAAATCAAATAACATCATTCAAAGTTGGAAGAAAAAGAATTCTACTGTTAGCAAAGGTAGGAAAAAAACCCAACACCATTCTGTTAATAAAAAGGCTACTTGGAATTTCCAAATAAACTCTACCAGTTGGCTAACGCCATATATATTCACCGAAGAGTCTGTGCTGAATTCATCATTATTCTGACTTGCCGGGCTTCACTGGTGCTCCATCAAAAAGCAAACTGTGTCCACCAAGGTCCATTTTGTATCAGAATTATTCATGCGAGCCTGACCTGGAATTTTCTTCAAACTTCGGCTGAATTTGATTCTTTTTGGTGTT
>NW_010422712.1:38996-56372 GCF_000710305.1 Buceros rhinoceros silvestris | reverse complement strand
TGCCCCGCCTCATTTGGGCAACAGTGAAACTGCTTGGTATAGATAGACAGTATTACATCTTTAATTATTTTATAGAGGTAGAAAAAAGCTGCAGCAGTAACTCCACTTCACTGACCAACTCAGGCTCTGTCAGCTTTGTCCCCTTCCTCAAAATATTTACTCTGCTTTGCTAATTATTTGTTCAGGCTTTTGTATTGTTAATAGAATTCGCCCATCATATTGATTAGCTTACTTAGTTCAGCTGGATCCACAGTGTAAACAAGATTTCTTTGCAATTTAAAAATCCCTTTCCTCCAATGACTCCATTTTGGTTTTTTCCCCTAGTTTTAATAGAAGTAGCAGACTAATTACCTGCCCTTATGTCAATGTTTCCTCAGCAGCATCCTCCAGTACTGAATTGCTGGTTTCCCCATTGTTGTCATTAGCACTCAAGTACTCTTACACAGAAAATTTCACTCAGCCAGCCTGGGGTTCTTTCTTCTGCAACAGAAAAAGAATAATTTCTCAGCTTGAATCAGGATGTCGTCTATCCCTAATGAGACAGTGGCATGATCAGAAATGGAGATATTTTCCATTTCCCATCCACATTCCTTTTAATCCGCATTTCACTGAAGTTGATTCAACCTTGCTGCAAGATGCATGTTGTTCCTATTCACAAAAAAAAAAAAAAAAATTCTTTATCTCAGCTTTTCAGCTTTCTCAAACATCATAAAACCCTAATTCAGTTTTCCTTATTGTAATGGGTTTTCCCAGTAGAGTTTTCAGGCAGATATGGAAGTTAGATACACTCATGTCTAGCAATCACATGATGCTATAGTCCTCAGTTAAACATGTTGTGTCTGAATTATACTGTGCAAAGATATCTACAATATTAGCAAAAGGGAGAGGATTATAGTTTAAAGTATAAGTGCAAATCCCTCAGTTTAAAATCTCTCCCATATTTTATCTCAGCATAAGAATAAACTGTTCGGGTTTTTTGTAAATTTACCAGGATACCTGCTTAAGAATTTTATTTGATTCAGACAGGAAGCAACTCTACTCCACTGCTTTTCTATTTTACATATTTGCTTTTGTCACTGTGTTGTCTTATAACTTCCCCATTAGTTATTTCACCTTGAATATTTACAGATAGTTGACTTTGCTAATCCTTATACAATCTTATTTTTAAAATAGCTGACAAATTACTTGGGATGGGTATGCTATGAAATATATTTGGCACCAATTTATTACTGAGGAGGGCCATTTTAGAAAGTTTAGTAGAAAAGGGAAAGACTAAGTCTTCCTCCACAGAAAGGTGACACATAAGATAGAGACACATAACGGGGTGACAGGCAAGGTAATTGTACCTCTCTGACAAATTCAGATGACATAAAAACACACAAGAATTCCGTTTTCTCCTCTATAGAATGTTGCTGGAGAAAATAAACTCAGGAAGATACACTCCAGAGGCATTAATCAGGAAAGACAGCCTAAATGGCCAAATGGAAGTACCCTTGAGCTTTGGGGGCAAACAGAAACCTGACTTAAACTCAAGCAAATGTTTAAGTGAGTTGCCAAGTGCCAAGATGCCAACAACTTGCCAAGAACTGTCGAGCCCTGCAGTTCACTCAGAGCCAACACGGGGACACTCAGAGCTTAGGCTGGTCTTGGGTAGCTCAGCACAAGCAGGACTTTCTTCTAGATGCCTCATAATGCCTATCCTAGGAGATTAGCTTCATGCTCTTCTCTACCAGGCAGAGTGTTGTATGGTTTGAAATCTTAACGCAGAGGTACAGAGAGGCTTGTCTAAAAGCTGTGTGTCATCTCCACTGTTGTTTGTGCATTGCAGCTGAATGCATTGAATCAGTGGCAAACATCACGGATAAAACCCAGGGATGATTGATTAGCACTTTCACCTGAGTATGTCATAGAGAACTCATGATGAGTGCCAAAATTCTTCAGAATCCTTGATTACCCACCTGTTACTAATACCATATAAAGAGTGTCCACGGAGCACTGTCCAAGTTTGTCAGCATGGGAGGAAAAGGGTTAACTCAAATGAACTTCTGAACTGGTTTAGCAAAATTGCATTAAATCTTTATTCAGACACTAGTATTAAGAATTAAAAAAGCCTTGATTCAATTTTCTTTACCTGGCTTCCAAAACGATTTAAGTTAAAATCAAGTTAAGGACATTTTATTTCTCCATATGAACATGTGCAAAGAATTTGAGAGTTTAACTAAATATCCTTTCAAGCAACTGAGGCAGAGAAGGAATCCTTGACGATTGCTGCGGCTTCCAAAAGAAATCAAGGCAACACTGTCTAACAACACTCCGTTTCTTCAGATAGTTAGAAATCTATCATGTGCATTGAAGGAGGGTTAGGAGGGAAGTGGAAATGTATGTGCCTTGCACAGTGACATTATATAATGCCATCCAATACCAGAGGCAGACGTTGGACTATTTAGTCTCATCCCATATGGCTAGACAAATGTTCTCCCAGTTTATTATTAATAGTGCTGTGACAACTCTGTGACTCAGAATCAGAAATCATTGTTTTAAATATCTTCCACCAGAACTGCCTTGGCATGAGCCTTTGTTCCATAGAAGGTCAGTCCTGACTACAATCTTCCACCCAGCGCTGAGATGAGCATGGTGATGCAACAACCGGCTCATCCACTTCCACATTAAAATAAACGCATGTCTGAACCTTCAAGGAGTCGATATAGCATTTTGAATTATAGATCGAGGAGAAAAATTTAATGGATAAATGTTAAAATAATTTAAGTAGCTTTTCACTGCAAATAAAGAGCGAATGACTCATCCCAAATCAGCTATGAGATGTATCAGTTTAAGTTTTTCCTCCCAAAGTATGCATAAATCTCTTCAGTCTCATCTCTTGTCATCCTCTTGTCAAAAGAAATTTCGCATCAGTTCCCCCCCATCATTACGCCTCCTGGCTTCTGAAAACATTCCACTTTAAAATTTTATCACAGGGGGCTTTTTTTGTTCATTCTAGGTTTCATGGAAGGTTGTGCTATGAAATGCACTGAAGAAAATTCTACTTTAAAAAGAGCCTTAATACAGTTGGTTAAAAAAAAAGAATAAAAATCATAGAATGTCTGAACAACCTTGATATTTTTCCTCTCTGACTCTACCTTCACTTCATTTCCAGAGTTCATTTCCAGAAGCCGCAGAGTCTGATGGGCATTTTCCCTTATTAGAGTATATGTGACGCTCTTAGAGGTGAAAATAGATGGATCTGTCACCCAGGCAGACTCCCAGCAACCGCATCCTCATGACATCCCTTCCTCAGCCATGAACACCTCCTTCACTAGTTCACAACAGCTATGGCTATTATCTGAAGGCTATTAAAAAAACCACATTACACACTCCCTTTTCAAAAGACTTGATATTTTCAGTTACTTTTTCTGTGTTTTTCCACTGTGGTGATATGCCCCCAATATGCGGCGAGCTCACGAGCTGGAGTGGGACGAATCACCCGAACGCCAATATGGTGTGTAGTGAGTCCCATTTATTGTTTACAATGCTTCTCTATATATAGACAATAGATTCTTGCTCACGTGACTGGTTACATAGTGATTGGATATGTTCTTTGTCACTCAGACAGCATGCATCTCTTAAGGCACTATGATTGGATAGAGGGGTTAGTTCACGCGCAGTTTCTGATTGGTTAGTGTTAATCAAGCAGAGGCTAGTTAGAGATATAGTTTCTCACTTGATGGTGTTGCAGCTGGGTTTCGGCTGCCACGTTCCCAGAGGGAGTATCATACTTTTCATAGTTCTAATCCCGCTAGAAAGATACCAATATTCCACCTAATTTTTTTGCATAAGGTAACGTACTCATTTCTGCAGTAAGCAGGTTGGCGGGGAGATCAAGAGTAACTTCGCTTTATAATTGCACATACAGAGGAGCTGGCAGCACAAGGAAGATCCTTTACATTTATTAGAGTGGGCATATGACACATGGAGAAGACATATAAATGCAACCAACAGCTTCTCTTCAGTAGCTGTAGCTGTTAAATCCCACTGGAAGATCACTTCTACTGCAGATACAGTCGTACGAATGCCAGCGTGTGAGATGCACTCTCCTCACAACTGTATCTGTGTATGAGAGGAGCCAATACTCTTACTAGACAAGGTGACAAAGAGATGGGATAAGCATCTTCTATTTTATTTCAGAAGAAATCAAGTTTTAAGGATGAGAGCTTGGGTAAAATATTGCCTGTCAACTGCCATTTTTATAAAGTGTTAGAAAAAGGGGGAAAAAAGGGAAGAAATAACATCATGATTTTGCTCACAACAGTATCCTAACATCCATATAAAGATGGACATTTATTTGGTATTCTACAACATTTTTTATGCTTCAATCTGCAATTTCAATGATTATCTAACTGTTTTCTAGGTTTATTTAAAAAAAAAAATCTTTGGAAGTAACTCTTAAAAGAGCATGAGACACAAATATTGCTTTTAGAGTTCACAGAAACAACCAGCTCGGTTCCATTGAGGTCCCTCAAAGTTTTGGAAGGACCCTTTTGTGCCTCACTTTTCATGTCTGTCTTTTCCTGGTCCTCATTTCCTCTCCTTAGGATTTTCAACCCTATCTCAAATGCCATTATTGAATAATATAATTCACAAATTTACATCCTTTAGATCTATCCCTCCTCTTTAACTGTCTTCACATCCAAACCATCTTAGGATGTTAGCTAAACTCAGGTTCTGCCCACAGCCCCAACCTAATCCCCTGTTTCTCATTTTGGATCAGCCATTTCCAAGTTCCCTGTCCTGTACACAAGTCCTTCCCAGATCGGTACCCGTTCTCTGCCCCTTTGCCTCCTCATTTGCTCCCTTCTCCCCTTAATCTCTCATCTGATCTCAGCTTCTTACTTCTCCCTCTCCCTTCACTCCAGCATCAGAGCACCTCTATATCCACTCCTGTCCGAGAGCTCCCTGACTCCTGCGCTCCCTTTTCCTCCACTCTCAGCCCCTGCCCTACCCCTTTGAATTTCAGTGAGGTGACGTCTTCCCACACTGCCTCTCCTTTGGGATGGAAGGAGAGGAATTCCATTTTGATTGCCTTTTGTCACTGGGTAAATGCATCCAGGGAGGCTTCATTGCTTTTCTACTTTCCTTGATTTTTTTTGTGACACTGATTTTGAGACTATTTTAGGAGTAGGCGTATTGTACACCACAAGCACACAAGAGCTTCTGGCTGTAACCCAGCAGAAACCTCCTACATTTCACAGGTGGTTTGTGAACTGCAGATGAAGAACTTCTGTGTAAAAAAACTTTTAAAAAAAAAAAAATTCAGCCTATTCTTCCTTTAATTCCTCTTGGTTTTCACCACTTCCTCACATTCTCTGCCTTTCTGAACTCTGCAGAATTGCAATCAACTTAAAGAAAGGTTTTAAAAGATAATAAGCTCTCTTATTTTGCAACAACATTCTTACTGCTACCAAACTATTTATTTCATTAACTTGCATTTTCCCTATTCTTCTCCACGCTGTTACAGAGAAGCTTGGTCCTTGGCTGGCAATAGGCACGCACCAAATATTGTCCCAAAGGGACTTCTGCAAAGAGGATCACAGTTTGCTGGTGACAGGTCTGAAGAGCAAGTGGAAATGTATGAAAGGTATGAATGAAGAAGCACATCTTCATCAGCTTAATCATACACCAACTCAGTAATTTTCAAAAAGGAATTTTGCAACGATTTACACAAGCCACTAAGCTGTCAGTTTTCCCTGCTCAAGGCTGAATTTTCCCTGGACATGGCTCTTTCTCAAGGGACACTTCTCCAACAAACAAGTCCCCTTGCAATAGCAGTTTTAAGCTCTTCACCCTGCTGCCTAACAGGCTGCTCTGCCAGAGTCTTGCTTCCAAATAGTCCATTAAATTAAGAGCTGCTGAAAACACAAGATCTATCATGTAGTGAACCATGATATCACTGACTAACACCAATTAAATAAATAATATATACTCCTCACTGCTCTGGGGAAGAGCATGACCGAGGCGTACAATGTCAAGAACACCGCTAAGAATGTGAATGCAGAACCTTCATTCACCAAACCGTGCAACAGCAGAATGACAAACACTCAGACTAACATGACATACGCAGATAAAAGCAGGTACTTTTTTTACATGGCTGGTAGTGGACCACTGGAATTTGTTGACGTGAGCTTATCATCACAGGCAATAACAGCAGGTTTAAAAATGGATTAGGTGAGTTCATGGACAATAAGTCCAAAACCAGATACTGAAAAGAACATCCTTGACCCAACAATTGTGGATGTTGAAGACATAAAATGTGGCTGGGTTATACACTTGCTTAGATTAGCTTTTGCTGCCTCCACTGAAGCTGGATCCTGAGCCACTTCAACCCCCAAGATACATGATCCAGCAGGCACCAAGGTTCTTACCACGCAGTTCAATATCAAAGACAAATGGAGAGTCCAGAGGCTGACAGAAGAGAGAATGTTACCTGTCCAAGAAGAGGTGGAATAACCATCTAAATACTCTAAGAATAGCTACTTCCTTTCCTTCACGGCCAGCCTACAACTCAGTAATGAGGGAATTATTACAAAGAACTTTGTTCTAACAGTTTACTGCACAGTCCTGCAACTGAACAATGCACACAGTCAAAGCAAGCACTCAAGGTCTGAGCTGTGACCCTACAATCTTTTCACATGTCACTTGTGAACGCACAGCAGACAACAGTGATACTCCTGCTGTGCTCAGAGGTTATGAGCCCTGGTTCCATTCGCTCTCTGATGTACATCAGAGATAACTTCCATGATAGACAATGGACTTAAGCTGCTTTAAAGAGTGGTAAGACTGGAATCAGGCCCTTAATATTTATTTGCAAGAGTTGGTGGAAGTCAATCATGAGTAGCTCTTGTTTCCCAGATAACCCCTGAAGCTGGAGGTGATTTACTTTTACTTACCTATTAGAAGTATTTCTCAGATGCACTACTTACCATGACAATTTCTGGTTATTAAGTTACAGTATGCCTAGAAGACAGGGTCTCAAGACTCACCTAACCTTTTCTTAAGATCTACTTTTCCTAGTAGAAAATAAAATACCCTTTCCACTTCCCACCATAAACTAGGCATTTTATCAAAAAACCAAAACCAAACCTCATCTGCAACAAGGACTGGTTTCAGCCAAAATTAAAGGTAAGAAGAAAAGGCCATTTGTCTTTAAATGGACTAACTTTTCACGTTTGCTTATCATCAACTAGGAACTTTGATACCTTTAAAAAAGAGCTAAGTCAAAAGGACAATAAAAATGTATTTCATGTCCTATTGCTTTTCTTCAGTTTTATCAGATTCTAGTACTAAATTCTCAAAAGGTCTAAAATAGTGAAAATGGTACACATGACAATTCAAATTGTTTTATAATTAAGCTCTCATGGTGTAGCATTTAGAAAGAGTCAGTTGGGTTGAAATCCAACTCTACAAATGCAGATTCAGATTTGCAAGCGTCCAGCTTTTACTATTGGTGAAGGAGAAATCAGAATAGGATGCAAAAATTTTAGATAGCTGTACCTTGGACATTTCTCCTTGGTGATGTCATGCGCCCCACCTAGAGAAAGAGCTTAGAGAAACAGATATGCAACTAATAGAAAGATAATAGTATGTAGGCACTTGTTTCTTTGGTTTCAGCGTCAATCAGTGTTCTAGGAATACTCACCAGTGTTTCAATTACTACTTCCCACTGGACTATGTATTTGCATCCATATCACTCCATGCTGCCTAGATAACAAGTAAAACATAGGGTATGGTCCACGCATTCACGCATCCAAAGAATAACATCATCATTTAACCCATCCCCTTCCCACGCACCTGTAACTTCTCACTAAGCAGCAACCTCAAACAAACAAATTTTGAATCATCACTGTGTCCATGTTACTTGAGAGGTGGTCAATTTGCTGACTGAACCCAGCATTCCTTGCTGTTAATAAACAAATTTTTAATCAAAACAAGTCCAGCTCCCACTAAGAATAAAACAAAAACATTCATGCAAAGATCTGGAAGCTACCATCAGCTTTGTTTATAGGTAACTCAAAACCAGTGCCAAAACAAAATCAAAACAAAACACTCAAAGATAATAGAACAGGCTGTGTCTTCAAAGAAGCTGTATTGGAGCTCTCAAATAGAGATGTTTAAAGTACTCATTTTCACATATTTGGTATATGTCATCTTAAAAGAATTCCATCCATGGGTAACTGTCTGGGATATTGACTTGGTATTCTTTTTACTTATATTAGTGGAAAGTAAATTTAAATTGTATAAAGGAAGATGCAAAATTTAGACTCATCAGGTTCTCCACTCAGAGGCCATAATTTCAAATAGTCTGATAGACAAACAGAGAGCAAGTTAAGTTGTATCCTCCTCATATACATGGAATAATTGATACAATGAGAACCTCAGCAAACTGACCTGGTTTTGAAGAGTTTAGTTATCATTTCAGTGCATGCAGAGCTCATTTTCCTCTATATAGGGAAAATTCCCTTATAATGTAAAAACATGATAAAAAATATTTCTAATCCAATTCTAATTTGTCTTGCCACAAAAACAGTACGCATCATAATTAATATGCATAAACCATAAACCTGTTAATGGACTGCATTTAGGTGAGTTAAAGAAAGTGAACCGTGATCATCTTAAATCTTCTTACACGCTTTTTGCTGATACCATGACAGCTAGGAATTAAACATGCAAGGAACTTTTATTGAACTGTCCAGATCCTGTTTATATTCAATCAAAGCAGCCCATTTTATCATGTCACTCTTGACATTGCTGCAAAATAGATAACAGCTAAATCAGAGATTGTCAAACTGAAGTAACTGTCAGGAATTATATGGTATTGCTGAATAAAAGCCATAACTGAAATGCACAAAAAACCCTCTAAAACAATGTGGGAAACTTTAGATGACATTGCAGAGACATCAAAAGTCCCTGATACAGCAGCAGAATTGAGCAGATTGTTTGGGCAAAATGTCATCATTTGAGCTTTCTTGTGCCTTATTACACACAGACATCATCTGGGACTCTGCAGAGTACTGAATTACTGTTTACAGCATTTTGACCTTGAACATCACAGTTGCATTAACGCAGTCCATTCAGTGGAACAGACGGATAGTTACAAGGTCAGTGAAAATGCATAGCAGATTTCTGTATTCAAAGAGAGAGAAAAAAAAAATTAGTGACTTGTGTAGATCCTAAAAGGAAGCATCTGTTCATAAAACACTCAGACTAACAAAAGGCAATCCTTTCTACACAACAGTTAAGATACAATATATTATTGATCAAGCATTGTAAGAGGTTTAGCATCTTGTCAGAGCTCTCATGATACTCTAATTATGTGATGTAAATTAGAATCTCTAAAACCTGTAAGTTTCTTGAAGATTAAATTTAGTCACCTTCAAGCATGCCTTATTAACTAAGTGACAAAGAATTGTGAGCAGGAGTTTAAAATTCAGTATTCACTCAAAAGAAAACAATTTGAGAATTTCAAATAACAGCAAGAGACTAGCAGTATATAGTCTGATTATTTCATCTCCTAAAACCTTTTTCACCCCTACATTTATTGTGACATCTGCAAGTGCTAATGGAGTTCTTCTCTCTAGGATGGGGATCATTAAGTCAAAGTGCTCAAGCACAATGGGCAATGAAAGCTTGAATTTGTGCTCATAACAATCAACAATGATGCTAATATACATGAGTACTTCATTGAATTTGTGCAGGATATTCAACATCTGGAGACTCTTCCCCAGATTTTCATGCAATCAGTATAAAACTTTAAATATATACTTAGTAACATACGCATTTCAAATACTTCTCTGTAACCTGCTGGAATTGCCCATAAAGAACTTGGAGAATCGCTGGGAGAAGAGAATACTGAGGATTCTTACTGCAGGCAGTCAAAAGCACAGTACAGTGAAGTCTGCTCTTCATACATGTGATACCACCAACATGTCCATTTGAGCATCAGTAGGAGCTTGCCACTGATTTCTAATAAGTTCAAGAGCTCACTCCTTGAAGAATTTTCACTGGGGAGGTGAGAACCGATGAGAAGATTAAAATGAGCATCAAAGTTATTTGAAGTGGACAATAAGAGTAAAGATTCATCTAGCATCCTGATTTGACAGCAGCCTGCAGCAGGAGAACCTACTTGGAGAACCAGCTGGGTCCAGTGCACCATTATTGCCTCTGTTCACTGTGGGAAACAGCACCCTGAATCAAGGGAATACATCAAAGTTTTGAGGTACAGAATTACTGTATGTTAATTCTATTACAAAATGCAAAATAACACTGCAAAAGGACTACCAAAAGCCTTCCTGTTTAAACAAAGCCCTTCTATCCTTCTTGAGTTCCAAAAGAAACAGACTGCTCAGTGTTCCTCCACCCCGAGGAAAACATAGCCTTGACTTCAGATAAAAATGCTATCATGAATGTCCCTGATACCTCCTTGCCTTCCAAAGAGAAAAGTAAAACCAAAACCAGATTGAACTGCAGGAAGCGTATGTCAAGTTCTCTAATGAGCTAGAGGCCATAATTTGTTTATATACGTGCACAAACGGAACTGATCGTTTTCTTGCACAATCACATTATATTTATTTGAAAAAGGAGCTTTTTCATTAATTTTCATCTTGAATAGATTACTGAGTATGAACATGTATGCTTACTCACATGCACAGGGAATTTTGTGGTATACAGTGTTATGCATAAAGTTGAGTAAAAATAAGTTTGGTTTCTTTGCAACATCTATTTCTATTGCTTGCAGTAAGCAATATGAGTATAATTCAAAATCTTTGCTGCAGAAAAGTGCTGACCTACACCTCTCATAACCATTTTCTTTGTTTAAAATCTGAATATAATTTGCACTGATTTAAATTATTTTTAAAAATTAATCAACAGAAATAACAGAAGACAGTGGTTTATGTTTAAACCTTGTAGGAAGACATTCATGATTTATTTGCTTTTCAAATTATAGAATTTAAAAGTAATTTCTTTTTAATAAAGAATTTCTTCATTAGTCTTTCACACCTTCTTACATCATTTGTCAGTAAGAAACAACTGCAGTAGAATTAGACACCTCAAAAGACATAGGACAGATTTTTATGGCATATGGCAACAGACTCTTGTGTCTGTTAAGAACAAATTTATAACCCACTTCACCACGATTTTTCACAGGCTGTGAAATTATGCATTTCTTTTCAATCCAGAGAAAATTTGGACCATTTCAGCTCCATATATTCTTGTCTTTCAAGATCAGAAGTTATTCTTTTCACAATGTGATGGATGTTGCACTGGATTGTACAGCTACCCAGCTACATCTGTTCTCTCGTTTTCTGGATATTACATTCATCGTACTTCACAGCGTGAACTCACAATCGAGATCCGGAATGCTGCTGCATGATAAATATCACAGATGAAGAAATGGTCTAGTGCCAATGTTATTTCCGTGGCACTGGCACATCTCCTGAGCAATGCCTCTTACTACTCGTCACTACATTTGGTAGTAAACATTATTTCAATTTCAAAAAGATGTCAGGCACAACTGTGGCATTCAGTTGGAAAGTAATTTTTACAAGTATTTTAATATACTTAATGTTTTCTTCCTTCAGCAATTTTCTGTAAGTCAATACTACTTTTTCCTTCCTTGAACATTTGTAGAAATAGGAGTTGATCCTGTCAATACATTGGCGAGCAAGTTTAGCTACATCCCTGCCCTGTTAGATTCAATAGGACTACACGCATAGTAAAACTCTGGCAAGACTCGTAGCCTTGATATATCAACTCAGCTCATCACTGCAATACAAGCATCTCTGGGCTAAGGCATGATAAATATTCAACAGCGTAGGGAAACACTACACTGCAGATTTAAGGCTCAATCTCACAAATACTTACACAAGAGTATATTTTCTTCACAGTGCTAAAGAAAAAGGCTTATACACATAAACGTATTCATAGGCACAAGTTGCAGAGTACAGCACCCAAGAGAGGAAGGAGAATGGAGAAGGAGGAGAGAGCCTTTTCAATGCACCCCGGGGT
Source organism: Buceros rhinoceros silvestris (assembly GCF_000710305.1). NCBI lineage: Eukaryota > Metazoa > Chordata > Aves > Bucerotiformes > Bucerotidae > Buceros > Buceros rhinoceros. The sequence goes on along the minus strand of NW_010422712.1, from coordinate 44,315 downwards.
CTTCAGCGTGTATTGAATCTCTTGCAAAATACAAAGAGGCCATAAGGTGATCAACACAGCAACAGCTGGAACTGAGACTATTCAGGACTCCCGCGTACCAGAGACAGGGACACCAGCCCAACACTGCCAATGTCCAGTGAAGCAGAGAATATGCCTGAGCACTGCTGATGGCAAACCAGGCTGTTGAAACATCTGAGCATGAAGATAACAAGCAGGAATAGAAGTCCTTTTCTAACGTACTGTTGGAGGATCTGTCTCAATCACATGCCCTTTGCAGTCTTACCTCTCTCCCAAAAGTTGGTAAAATTTGCTAAATAATCCAAAGCACCTGGTGGTCTTCAGACAGCTCCAGTCACAGGTTTCCACAAACTGGATAATATTCTCTGTGCATAACGGCTGGTCTCTGGACATTAGACCAAGTGTATTTCCCATTCTTCCATGGGAAACTATGATTACTTCAGTACTATAAAAAAGAGCCAGGTAAAACATCTGTCTGGCACAGCTCCCCAGAGAAATGTTTCCCTATTTCACTCTTCATAAAGGTCTGCAATAAAGAGATACCTGTAAGCCATCCTTCCTAAAACTGCATTTTCCATATAATAATTCATACAGAACCAGAAGACAGGAAATGGGTTAATGGATTCTTTTTTTAAATGCCTAGAGTTAATTCAGCCTCTTCAGCACATGGAAGTGAATGAAAAATTTCCATTTCTATTTGTGTATGTATGTGGCTTATTGAAGTATAAGATCTCGAGAGACTCGCTGACACCAAAAGATGGGTGTATGGAATCTGGTGACCATATATTAGATACCCTTTGCAGTACTTGCAAGGCAGATGTTCAGCAAGAAGTTGCTGAAGTTTGAACCAGACTGAAAAGGCTGCTTATTTTTATCCTTATGAGCAGTGATGCCCTTAATCACTAATGGCAAGTCTCTCTAAAATCATAATGGCTCAACTGCAATAGTTCTACTTTATTCTCTAGAGGGTTTTTCTGTTTGGTTGGTTGGGTTTATTTTGTTTGGGGTTTTGTTCTTTTAATGTGGGAGTTGGGTTTCTTATTTCTGTCTTGTTTAAGGAAGGACTTTTTCCATAAAGGGACAATTATTTCACATAGTCTAAAACTTTAAAGAAAGTATTTGTCAATTCAAATGTTTTTTTTTTTTCCAACACACACCAACTGAGGAACAGTCATTTCTCTGCTGATGGAAGCCCTTGGCCCTCTGGCAAACTTAGAATAAAAGACAACTGTTATTTCCAAAGCTGCATGAAGGATTTAGACATACAATTTCCATTTTACTCTTGATGCATCTGAAGCTGCAGACATGAATAGGCAAAACCCTACAGCATACTGCAGCGTAGCATATGCTCAGCTAGGAGCAGATCTTGTACCAAAACACACTTATTTGTAAAAATGCAAGAATTTCTAGAATTGAGCAAGCCTTGAGTCGTTTGTTGTAAATACCGTGCTACCAGCATGGTGTTAAATTACTCTGGGGCTATATCACGCGCTTGGATCTTAAGAAATGCGAAAGTACCACTAGGCAACATTACTTCTGTTCCTTGAAAGAGATATACATGGAATATTTCTATATTTTGTATATAGTTATACTCAAGGTAGTATCAGTTTGGTTGAAATCCAAAAGGAAACAGCAAAAATCAACATACGACCAACAAGCCAGTTCGATTTTTATGTCACTCATCCTCAATAATGACCAGGAGACCTTATCATAACTATTTAACCATTAAGTGGCAAGCTGGGGGATGCAGTGGGGACAGGATACCTACCTCAGAGACAAACGCATAGTGGTTTGGGTATGGTAGTCACAACCCATTAGGTAATACGTGCATTCATTCCTTACAACATCACTATGGTTTTTCAAGGCTTCGCACAGTTCTTTCGCTTTAGTTAAATTCTTAACACATTAGATTTCTCACTTACATATAAGAAATTTTTCAGCACTTGTCAAAATTGACTTCAGTAGTGGTTGATAAACCACCAGAGATTTATTGGAGAAGCTACAAACCACATTCTTAGGAATGCCTCACTCCTTGCTTTTTTGTGTCTGTCTTTTTTCTTTCCTCTAAATTTTTTGAGCTTCTGCACCTACCCTCTCCTGTTGTAATATCTTTTTTTCATTTCTTATGTCTAAAATTCTCCTGACCACCAGCTCCTCATTAATTCCACTAATCATTTTATGTTCCTAGACAACGTTACTAAGACAGCTCCCACCCCCGTCTTTTTGGTTGTATGAAGAAAATGAAACAATGAAATGGCAAGAGAGCCAAGACTTTGAAAAGGGCAAGTGAAGGAAAAGGCCTCAAAAGATCATACAAACTTCCATTCACAATTAATATATCTGGACAAGTCCAAATTGAATAAAACCTCTAAACTTTTAGAATTTATGCAGAGTGCATTGAATGTGTTCCTTCTATATTTTCACTTCGAAACATATTATCAACATGCCATTTTAAAATGAATGCGTGCTTGAGTTTGGTTTTTATAATACTAAGAAATCGGGTTAATAAGCATTTCCCCTAAACTTGTCTAATTCAGCCAACATTCTGCAGATGTAGTATAATCACTTATCATTAGAGGGGTAGTACTTGCATCATGCAATAAAATAATGGGGATATAGGAAAATTCAGCTCCTGGAAATGTTTGAAACTGGCTCAATAACTCTTAGATCTCTTGGGACTCAACTTACTTTTATTTGGGACTTCCTTTCGAGAAGAATAAACAGTCAAAACTAACACTACCACCATAGGATATAAATATTCACTTCTGGAAGTAAAAAAATGTAGAAGGCAAACCCCAAATTGTTTAAGATATATGTTACATAGTGGAACCCATTCAGCAAAGGGAGCATTCTCTACTTCTAACAGGTTTTGTCGAAGAAAAGATTTCTTTAGATAGAACAGTCACTTGTCAGCACATTTTCAAACGAGCAGTGCTCCAGACTTTTCTTGTTCCTTTGGTTTCAGGTGATACAATGGCTTCATGGGATTAAAATAAATGCAAACTCTCAAAGTCACAAACTATTGGTCCAAGGTAGCCCAAATTAATCAATGTATAAAGATTTCTCAGTACACTGAGAGAGACCTAATATTCTTGAGCTGTTACATTTCAGGGTACATAGCCAAGGTAAGGGTGTAGCTTCTGTCAGGGAGCCTGAAACACCAGAGATAGATTTTCAGTCACCCACAAGTCAAAGGAGAAAGCTATCTGGTGACCTGTCACTCCCATCAAAGCCTTCAGCAGAGTTATGGTACCTCTGCAGCTTCTGCTGAGATTGGATGGTGACGAGAAATTTGGGGACAACTATTATGTACAGGTACCAAAAAAACTGAAACACTTCTGGTATCCATAACACATTGTAAGATAGGAGTCACCGAATGATTGCTATGCTAAAACTTAATGGAAGGAGGTTACAGATTCTGTAAATACTTGCATCTCTACGTGCAAATCCTAGACAAAGATCATCAGTGAGCTGCTACCCCACAAGCACTCCACGCTTGGCCTTATACTCTCAAAAAGTTCACTGTAAGGTTATGTCCCTATTAAACGCTACTGGTAGACTACACTGGTGAGGCAGTGTCATCCCTGCTGCTGGTGTAGCACCATTGCAATTAAACAAGTGTGCCTTATTTCATGCAAAGTTTGAAGGATATGTTATACCAGGGTCTGTGCCAAGAGGACTTCGCTGGTTCGATACACTCACACATGCATTTTTCTTGCAAAGTGTTCCTTGTTCAACTGGGTTTTAAAGAAAGAATAGTGGCAAACAATGAGGTGGATCTGAGGCAATTACAGCTCTCAAATTAATGATAGGTTTATCTTCACATTTTCTGGGTAAATCATTTTCTTCACACTAGGAAAGCGTGCTGTAATCTGCCAGGAGCACAGTTCTGCAGAACAGGGCTACACTTAGACTTTTTTTTTTAATATAATCTTTAATATTTTAGGTCTTGCATTTGCATGTTCAAGATTACACTTGCAAGATGAGCCTTCATATACTTCCAACCTACTCCAAGAAACTTTACCTCCTTCTACTGTTCCACGTGAGAATTTAAATAACATCTACTGCTTTTATCTAGTACATTTTTGTTGGTTGAAGAAGCAGAAGATATTTTTAGCCAGTAAGTTCAATTTATGTAGGTTAAACTCCCCCTCTGCAGATAAAGCCACGTAAAGGTTTGCCATATGGCAGGTACAGAAGCTTTCCATTTCACACAATTGTACCCTTTTCTTTCCTTGCTGGACATTTTGCCCAAGTAACATTTCGGGACTACTCATGTCTGCAAGTATTCTGAATCCTGCTACTCTGTTCATGTGTAATACTTCCATCCAAAAAAATCACAATAATCACAAACGAAAAATTCATTATATCTCTAAGGGGCAAGTTGAGATGTCACATTAACCCTCAGCATTAAAATTTAGCCTCTTACCTGAATTTAAATCTGTTTCCGTCTATGTTTCCTGACATATGCAAAATGAAAATGTTTCTAAACATGGTGTACTTGTATTTATTAAAAGGGATAGTTTGCACCTTAACTATTCACTTCCAGGAATGAATCCATGTCCTGGTTTGAGCTGAAGCTTCCTTGTTTTGGGAGATGGACAAATAGCATTATCCCATGTAGTACAATAAATCCGCATTTAATTGGTTAGGAGAGTCAGGTGAACATAATGTTACGTCGGGAGCCTTCAAAAGCGGCAGCTCGGGGGCGGATCGTCCTCTGGGCTTCCGGGCAGCGTTTGGAGGGAGAGCTCCTGATACTCTGCTGGCAGACGTCCAGGCCTGACCAGGCCCGAGTAGGCCCGGCGGGGGCCGACCCGGCGAGCGACCAGCCCGAGACCTGAGGGCCTGCACCCCCGGATCGCTGAGGATCACAGACTGTGAACTGTTACTGCCGTGAGTCTCTTGGTCTTGAGATCAGGTGAGAATATTCGAACTCCCTGTCATTTCATGCCGAGAGCTCCCCTGCTCTTAAATCGGCTGTGCACAGGGTTCCTTCCCACCCTTCTCCGTCTCCCTGCGAGAAGAACTCTGCTCCCTGCTGGGACAGCAAGCCGCAAGGCCTTCACCCCCACCTCACTGTTGGCTGCCTGCCAAGAACTGACCTTGAAAAGAACAGCTTGTGTAAATCTGTTCTTCTTTGGTTTTTTTCCCCTTTTTCTCTTTTCTGGGTTTGTGTACATATGTATAGTAGTGAATAGTCGTGTGAATTTATTGTTTATTAAAAGTTTGTTTCAGTTTCTCAAAAGCAGACCGAGGTGTGAATTTCTTCTTTCCCCCTTAAACTCCTTCTGTCTCTAG
>NW_010422712.1:38388-38858 GCF_000710305.1 Buceros rhinoceros silvestris | reverse complement strand
CTTGAACTCCGTCTGGCTCGAGTGAGACAGATGAGAATCGTTAAGGAATTCGAGGGTTTATCTGCCTCGGACCTCGACTCTTAACAATCCAGAAAGATTTTTACCCAGGCACTTGTCAGACACACATAATCACAGAATCATCTGGTTGGAAGAGACCTTTAAGATCATCGAGTCCAACAACAAACCCTGAACTGCCAGCGTCCCTAAACCATGTCCCTTCAGTGCCACATCTACACGTCTTCTAAACATTTCCAGGGATGGGGACTCCACCACTTCCCTGGGCAGCCTGTTCCAATGCTTCACAAACCCCACTGTACAGGAATTTTTCCCAATATCCAGCCTGACTCTCCCCTGGCGCAACTTGAGGCTGTTTCCTCTAGTTCTGTCACTTGTCGCACATGAGAAGAGTTCAGCCCCCATCTCACTACAGTCTCCTTTCAGGAGGTTGTAGAGAGCAATAAGGTGTCCCC
>NW_010422712.1:37827-38192 GCF_000710305.1 Buceros rhinoceros silvestris | reverse complement strand
GAGCAATAAGGTCTCCCCTGAGCCTTCTTTTCTCCAGGCTAAACAACCCAAGCCCCTCTGCCACTCCTCATAAGACTCGCTCTCTAGACCTCTCACCAGATTTGTTGGACTTCTCTGGACATGCTTCAGCACCTCAAAGTCCTTCCTGAAGGGAGGGGCCCAAAACTGAACACAGTATTCGAGGTGAAGCCTCAGCAGTGTCGACTACAGGGGGACAAGCACTTCCCTGCTCCTGTTGGTCACACTGTTGCTGATACAAGCCAGGATGCTGTTGGCCACCTTGGCTCACTGCTGGCTCACATTCAGTCGGCTGTCAAACAGCACCCCAAGGTCCTTTTCTGCTGTGCAGCTTCTCAGCCACTCTT
>NW_010422712.1:26115-37777 GCF_000710305.1 Buceros rhinoceros silvestris | reverse complement strand
ACTTCCGCAGCCACTCTTCCCAAGCCTGTAGAAGAGAAGGTATGAAGCAGGAGAGGAGGGAACTACTCTCTGCAGGTGCCTCCTTTTGAAGTAGGAGGGGTAGGCAAACTAGTTAATGGTAGTAATGGGAATAATATTGGTAATTGATGTGATGGGAATAGTACTGGTGATCAATGGTGAGAGAAGCATAATAATCCCATAAACAACTGCTGCAGCAATGCCTTGGCCTCTTGAGATTGTGCTCAGCCCCTGGTACTATATTCCTTCTGTCTCATGATCAAATGAGGAAAGCACTAAAGCCATATCTTACAGAAAATGTCCTCAAAGTCTTCAAACAGATAAGGAATTCTAAAAGATACAAGTCCCAGTTTACCAGCCTGTTATTCACTCACCATTATGGCTTTCTATACAGCTGCCTAGACTTCCAGAATTAATTAATTATAAATCTCTATTCTGGAACATGATACAGTAATTCAGTTTTAGCCAGTCCTCCATAAAATGTATGGGATTGATGAGTACATCTGCATCATTTTTTCCTCCCATATTTGTTCTCAAATATTCATTTACACATTAAAAAACCTCTTTCTTTGTGTTTTTGCCACTTCTGGTATAAGTGTCATGCTATAATAGCCTATTTCTTGTGCTACGATTGATTACACTATATAGAGTGTGGAGAGAAAGTTGAAAGCCTCTGATAATGGGACTACTTGTCTAGAAACATGTTGATAGTAAGTCCATCATTTAAACACTAGATATTCTCATTTTCTAGCAAAAGCTGGATTCATTCTTATATTATAGTGAGAAGGAAAATATCATGTGAATGGGACCTGTACTCTAATTAAATGAATATATTAAAAGTTTCTGGTTTTGACAGGTAAGAAGTAGCTGTCATTCTTTTCAGCACTTTGTGAATTAAGCTGCTATCCTTCATTATCTCAAAACATTATTATTGCTCTGTTTCTTGTGAGTGCAGTGAGCTAGAACAGCAGAGATAATAGGTTATTATAGGAAAATCTGGCTTTGACATTTAGATGATAAATTTAAAGTCAATTAGAGGAAAAATACTCCATTAGATAAAGTGAGTGTATCAATTACTGCACTGAAGAGATATTGCTAATAGTATAATTGAAATTTATAGAGTGGTGGTCCCAGCACTGCAGCATTAGATTGTATAAGTGATGGCAATAATAGGCATGTAAACATTTTAGTTCCTAGACATTTGCAGGCTGAGGATGGAGGGGGGGTTCTATTAGTAATCTACTTCCATCTTGATGTTAAAAATCCACTCCAGAATTACTAGGAAAGGGCTTACGTGAAACACTTACCTCTCCTCTTCAGTTCTAGCAAAAGAAAAGAAACAGCATTTTTAGTAAAAACTATGCACTTTCATGGAAATGAAGTACATGTATAAGCAATGATTAAGAGAAAGTAAAATTAAGATTTTCCCCAGCAGGGGAAGTTTTTTAGTGCTGAAAGAATTAAACAAATGTAGAACTTAATAGGAACATAGCTATACAGGAGAAACTTAGGAAAATATTTTGGTCAAATTTAGGTAGTGAGGTGACAAAAAGGGAAGGGCTTTTGTCTTAGACATTGAACTGTGAAATAGCCTTGTGAGGGAAGTACATAAAATTCAATTTATAGGGGGTCAAAACTTGATGGAGAGACATGCTGGAAGATAAATACTACAGAAAATGATGTTAGACTAGATCAAAAGGACAGGTTAGTAGGAATTTGATTTAAAACTTGCCATTCATGCTTTTAAAAATTCGGTATTTTCCAAAAGCTTTAAGACAAACACAACAGTCAGGAAAACAGTATAAATAGGGAATGCACTGCAATCACTATTTGTGATGTGCTATTTTTCTTTTATTTCCTTGTGCTCACATCTGACTCCTCTCTTGTCTTACCTCCTCTGAAGGTCTGTCAGACCTTTCTGCTGATAGAGGACAAGGCATGCCACGGCTGCGGGGCCACAACTCTTGCTGGATACACATGAAAGGGTGATGAAAGAGGCAGGTGCTCAGCTGGGCGCTGCAGGCGTACAGGACACTGCGCAGGATGAAACAGAATTTCACTCTTCTCCTGCAACTTGCTGGGAACACAAAGGCACGTCTGAACTTTTGTGGCAGCCCCTAGGAAATGTTGTGGTGTGAAGAGAAGTTCTGTGCTCGCCACCCCATACCTCTGCAGCTTCAACCCCAATTCAGCTGCGAAGCAAAAGCTAAAGTAGGGACCAATGTCACGCCAGCACTGTGGCAAGGCACAGCTAGGGGAAGTGAGGAATACCGGAGGAGGCCTAAAGGGGATTTTAAAATTGTGTTTTTAAATTATGTTGCCATCAAGTTAGACTTCCAAAGCTGTTTTGATACAAACAAGACCCACGTTTCAAATATGCTGATTATCTCCACCAACTTGGGTGGAATTTGGATGGTCACATCCCCAAAAAGTCTGTTCACTATGTGCCAAAATAGGAGTTAAGGCTTAAACCGAGGCTAACTCAAGGCCCTTAGCGTTGAGCACTTTGGCTCTGGAGTATTAATCTGAAAAAAAATTCGGTGCACATGCGGAGTTGGATCTGTAACACCATGCTAGGCTCTGGTGAAACCTAAAGGCATCTGCTCCATTTTTACCAACTCCATAGGAGAAAAATAATAGCCACAAGTTTACTCTGGAGTGTTACCCCACAAGTAATGAGATGTTCCTCAAGCAGCAGAACCCGTAAACCTCGTTCCTTATAGATTTGTGTCTTTCCTCTTCTGACCTCCCCCAACACACACTCTGTTAGCAGCAACTCTGTTCCTCCCTCCCTCCTTCGCTTTCACTCTTCCTCTGCCCCCACGTGTGAGCTCTGCAGGTAAGAAGCGATCTCTGCTGAAACCAGTCTGGAGGCAAACAAGCTTCCCAGCAAATGACTCCCACAACACAAGAATGTGGTGCCAGAGTTCAGCCTGAGACTAATCTGGGTCTCTCCTCTCAATTTGATGCCAAATTTTACAATTAGCTTGTGGGGAATATAATTTACTTTCCATGTGTGTTTCCAAAGTTGCCAGCTGGTAACTGGAGAAGAAAAAGACCAAACGATCACATATGTATTGTTTCTTTCAGGAACTAACTCAAAAACAAATTTAAGAGACATTGTTTTTCACTAATGTAAATAAAATAGCAGATACATATTATGGGAGAACAAATATGTGCTGAAGATAAAGTTGCTTCATTGCTTCCATTATGAACTCCATCCCCTGAGCTGTCATCACTTCACTGAAATTTTGCTGCCTACTGAGATTTCTGCAGTTGGAAATGAGGGAAGCAATACTCCCCACATGACTTACTGCAGGGGAAGGGCTGAGACAGCTGCCTAAATAATTTCCGACTGGCCTGCTAAGTCCTTCTTCACTTATCCCACTTACGGGACCCCGTGTCACTCTTGCAGCTACTGCAGATAGTAGCCTTGACTTCATCGACATTTTCTGGCTGTTTTCAAAAGCTGACTGTACATGCTTTCAGATACAAGCTATCACCAGCTATTTAACTCTACACACAAACCCCATTACTTCCAAAATGCTCTCTTATAAACCCAACTGTTACTCCTCCTCAATCAACTTTCTACTCAATTCAGCCTATCAGAACAAATTTTCCAATTTCTCTTCCGTGAGCATCACTTCCCCACTCCCATTACACCAAGAGCAATCAATCACAGCACACCACTCTGCCCTCTGCCAGTCTTGATGACCAATTCACAAAGCCCTGAGAAAAAGTCATCCCTTCCCACTAACAATCCCGACCTCTTCACCCTCTGACAGGGACACAACTGTTTGAGAACAAAATCACCGTCATTCTGGGGATCCAGAGTTGCCTTGCGCATCGCTAATAGCTACATCTAAGTGGGAGAAACTTCCAAGGAACTTCTTTGAAATGGTTGTGCCATTTTGCCTGGTATATCAGCTGGCATGTTGCTGTGAGACATTTTCCAGCTTGCTCGCTTCAGTAGTACTCCGCAGTCATTAACGTGTTAGCCCAACGCATGCACGTATGCACACGGAGCTGTACTTTCAGTCCTGGTTTATGTTTAATGAATGAAGCACGCTAGCACCACTGGGATTTAACCTATCCAAATGGCTTGTTCTGGGGATGTTAGTCTGAGATCAGCCCCTTATGCTTGCTGTTATATACGGGATTGCTTACAGAAATACAATGAAGATTGCTGCTTAATTGGGACTTCTTTTCTTTTCACGTACAACACTGCCATTCAAGAACGTTCGTGTGGTTCCTTCCCTCACTTTCCTTCACTGAACTCACAAGGTACAACTAAAATTTGACCAGGTTAAAAGGCTTTTACTGCTGTTTTTTATTTACCTTTTTGTTCTTTGATTTAAAAGCTTAGTGTTTCTCAGTAAAATTCATCCTGTGAGCAGGAACATGCTTAAAGGACGGGCAGAGTTTTAAAATCTCTAAGGCTGCAACTGAACTACAGTGGGGAGTTTTATTTATGATAAATATTGCTGGCTCCATTTGGTCTTTTAGCCAAGGCTGATCTAGCTCAGTTTACTACTTCTAGGACTCCTGCCAAAGCTGAGCTTGCCTTTGTTGAACACGCTTAGTGTATTTTTATTATCACACCGGTGGTGTATCCTCAGCCCTACTGGGGAGCTTTATTTCAGTACCAGCTTGTTACTTCCTATGATCTGCTGAAAGTAGAAACCAGTTATTTTTTGCTTAACCATATGGGACAGCAAAATGGAAGGGCACTTGCTCTTTCATTGCTCCATATCTCTTACTGCAGTATTTGAATGACTAGTTTTAGGGTCAAAAGAACTGGGCATTTGATAATTTATCGGCAAATGCTTTGACTGACCAGCAAAATTATTTTTGGCTACAAGCCCATGTTACCAGCTGACACAAACACAATAGCCTCAATTCTCTTTCCTGTGCTGTAAACCAAGAACATGAGAAGTAAAGGCATCAGATTAGCACAGAAAGTGACACCTGAATCATGGTCTATTTTCATTGCAGTAAAATGAGAATAAACCTCTATGTCCCATTTTATCTCAGTCCAAATGAACCAAGTTAAAATTTAACAAATTCTTTGAAATCACCTGAGTCTTCCAGGCAGCATCCTCTCCATTCCACTTTTCCTTCCAAACAGTGTACGCCAGATACATATATTGAATAAGACACACAATTACCTTCTGTTCAGAGCTACTCCGCATATGGAGTCACCCTAGACATCTTTGGACTAAAATTATAAACTAATATTGATGAAACAATTTACTTTAGCTTTTATGTTCTCACTCAAGGACAGATCAAAATGATCTCTAATGGTCAGATTTCAAAAGAGGTTGGTGTGAGAGCTCCCGCTGTGAACAAAGACAGCAGCTAAACACGCGGCTCTCTCAGAAATACAGACTAATGACATACAGCATTTTCTATCATTCAGAACAGTATACTTTCTTCTTTTTCCCTCCTTTAAAACTACATAAGCCTGTGTTTACTAGCTGCTTTACAGCTTCCTCTACAATGTACTGTGTTGTCTTCTGGCCAACATCCGTGTAATCATTAGATCAATTACCCAAGCATAGAAATTATTAAAGAACAGAAAAACCTTCTTAAAAAGATAAAAAAAAAACCTAAAAAAACCCCCCACAACAACAAAACCAACTACAATAATATAATACACTTTCTTTGTAATTCTGTTATTTTTGTAAATACTGCTGGACCAATAAACATGCATTTGCAGTGCACCTTTTTCTTCAAAAGAAGCAAAAGAATCTTTTTTAAAAGGTATTGAAATCTATTTCTCTCATGGCTAATACCTAGTACTGAAGAGGTCAAAATAATAGGGAACTTTCAGACTGTAAATAAAGAAAATATGAAGAGTAAAATTTTAAAAGTGTTTGAGGGACTGAGGAGTTAAAGGCCCCATTTTCAATGCTCCTTTGGCTGGACGATTCCGAAGGGACTGATGAGCAGTAGGAACCTATATCCTGCCGGTCCTCCACGAGAATTGGAACTTTACAGTTGTTATTTTTTTTTCAGCTTAATTTTTCATGCCAGGTCCCATTTGCAATAATCATTGCTGATGAGAAAGCTGTGTTTAATTTGCTTTGAAGATGAAAATGACAAGAGTACAGGGGCCTATAAAATGGTTATTGTGGAACACTTACCAACCAAAACAAGCACTTCCCCGGTCATTTCCATTCCCTGCACCTCCTTTTTGGTCATTTGGGGAAATCCCCCACTTCCTGTTCCCAAAATGTTTTCTTCAAAACATGTAGTGTTTAACATCTGGGGACTTCATGTTTCTCTCTGGTCTACATGAGCCATGTAAAGCAGCAAACAACAAAACAAAGACACCATTCCTCTCTTTTTATTTCTTTTTGCAACTGCTCTGGCTGGGTACAGCGTTGTAGAAAATAAATGGTGATATTAGCTGTTAAATCTTGGTAAAATTATTTTGCTGGCATGTAATTCACATTTTTACAGGTTATGACTTTGCTCAAGCAAAATACTCATTGAAGCTGGTTGGTTTTTACCCCAAACATTACTAGGATCTGTCTGCAAATGGTTTCCAACACCACTGTGCAATTTTGTTTCATTCTCACTTTTTGCAAAGTGCTTTTAAAAAGTCAGTTTAACAAGAAATTTCATTGTCTAATGGGCCGTGACTGTTCATGATAGGATTTCATTTTAAATTCAGTTCATTATGCTGTCATTAGGGAAGATATTACTTGTTTTATTGCATCTTATCATTTACCATGATTTTTATGTCCATTATTAGTTTGGATTATCAAAATAAGATATTCACTCAGCACCTGGTTAAATGCATGGCATAAGTCAAAGAGGAAGATGGGTTACCTTATGGCAAAAGAGGAAAGAACTGAATGTCAACAAATCTTGTCATGTTCCACCTCTCCCCATTCTTACTCTGGATGTGTTGTCTTACCCTTTGTGGTAAAGATCCTTGTCAAAGCAAAGAAAAATACTGCACCTTTTAGCCAATTACATGAGACTGTAAATCCTTCAGGGAAGTCTTTCGTCCTGCATCACATGCAAGACGAAGTGTGGTAGAAACGCAGCCTCGTTGACCCTCTTGATGCTGCTCTAACTCAGAAAGGTCAGCTACGATGACCGGGTTTGTATTCCTTTACAACCTGGTCATGTTCACTATTTACCTGCTCTTCACAGATCATTCCCTAAAGCATTACTTCTTTGCTCCCATCACAACACTAGAAAAGATGAAAATGTAGCTTTATGGACTGCCTGTACTTCCTGTCAGTCATCACGTTAGCCTCTGACCATACTTTCCTACCGAGACCACCACAGTATCAAGGTCAACTGCACTTCTATCAAATAAAGGCTCCCGTGGCTACTGTCACAGAGTCAAGGCAGCCAATGGGGTTTCAAAAGCACATTAAGTCTCACGAGATCTTATGGAGAAATTAAACTTCTTTTTCCATTACACTATATTTAGAACAGAGATACAGCTAGATGCTGTTTGTTTAGATTTCTAGTTGTGCTCAAACCACAAAAAATAAATAACAAATCTTGAAGGCTCATTTTGTTGGCAATGTCCTCTTAAAGCTGACCAATGTACATTTTGTTGTGGCTGTAAACGCAGCTCATTCACTCATCTTCTGGATAAAATTTCAAACACCACGGGACATTAAAGGCTCTATGATCCCTCTTTTAACAGGACAGTAACAGCAACATTTACCCATCTCCCACCACCCTGCCAGCACTCTTCAAGGCAAAGGTGGGCACACAGAGCCTTGACAAAAAGTGAATTCATCCCCAAATGGTAATTCAATATAGGTAGCTAAAGCTACTTGCAAAATCTGGTCAATATGAAAAATAATCTCAGTCAAAGTGGATTGTTTTGCAAAATTCTTCCAAAATAGATTTTTCAGTTTTTCATTTTTAACTGGCATTTTTCTTTTTAAAATGGTTTTTTTGACTGTTTAAACAAAACTAAGCCAGATCCCCGTAAAATTAAAGTACTTTAATTTGCATTGAACAAATTGCTTCAGGTTAAGCAAAGCAAAGTTTTTCCAAGCCTGGTCACTACTTCTCCACTCATTGCAAAACTAAAAAAAAATTAAAAAAAAATAATAAAAAAAAATCAATTCCAGCCACCTTGCTTTTTTTGTAATTGATTTTTTTGCCCCTTCAGTTTCCTTTTGGTTAAAACACTGAAAAACCCCCACATTTGCCAAGTTCTATTCAAACACAAAGGACAAGGCTGAGTGCTCTGGAAACCTCTTCAGGACTCTGGAAGACGAGAAGTGCTCCAGTCCATTTGTTTGTACATGCTGGAATTGAGTTTGCAGGTACCGCATATGTTTGGGATAATCGAGGATGTTCTCCAGGCAGTTGCTTAAGCTTCTTGTGGCCTTTAAAGTATGGGAGGCGTTTTTTTTTTAATCAGGTTTTCAAGTATTAGGATTGAAGTATCAGAGCTAGACAAGATGCAGATTTGTTCAATGCTGAACTCTTTCAAAAAATCCGGATTCACAGCTTTAGATGATAAGCTGATGCAGCAGAAATATTCATCGTACGAGCAGCCTCAAATGCCGCCTCGCAGGAAGCAGCAGATCACATCAGTATGCACGTTCAGATCTACCTCGGCAATATCAGCAGCCCTTGGTTTCTCAAAATGGTGTTATTTGTGCAGGTAGAGCAAGCTGTCACAATTTGACAGGTTGAGATTATTTCACAGGGGACGACCCACTGCAAGGCACAGGTAGTGATTGATTCGTTCCTCCACACACACGAGGCTCACCAGGCTGCCACCACATGAGCTCTGTGCCTCGCCTGCTGCAGAACGGAGCTGGGTTAAGGCAAAATTAAAACTTACCAAGCCCTGTTTATTGTTATAGTTTGCATTTTCAGCACCTTACTGTTTAAGTGCAGTTAAAAAAATAAAATCTTGGAAGCTTTAAAATCTAAACAAACCTGTGCTCCTTTATTTTAAAATAATCTTATATATTGTAATCATGCCACACGCTGAGCAGACTCTTCTCTTGGAGAATCAGTGGGTCAAGGCCAAGCACAAGGACAAGCAAGTACACGATACAGTTTTATCCCTCAGTAATTAATTACCTCTCGTGACTTTCTGCTCCTGTCTGGGAGAACGATGCTCCAGGATCTGTCTGCTAACAAAGACATAAAAATTTCAGCACAACTTAACTCTTGTAACAATAACTTTCATCCACATTTCTTCTGCATTTAGGTATTGCTAAATCATCAGAGAAGGGAAAAAAAAAACAATAATGACAAATACATGCGCATACTTGTGCACAGGTACCACCCCGGTGTGTGTGACAGGCCAATGCTTACCTGATCTATTGTCATTTCAATTATCAGACATGGGTAAGCAATGTTCAGATAGGCTGCCAGCCCAGATCTCAATAACTTCACCTATCAAGGGAAAAGGCTTTATGCAGGACCTTAATCTTCAACTAAACCCTCAAACGAGTTTTGATGATTGCATTTGAAATTAATGGATCACAGACTTTCAAAATGACCTTTGAGAAACACAACCCTTAAGAGCTGTTTCCGTTCAGAGATTTTTCTAGTGTGTAGAAAGTGTTGTTTTTCTGCACGGCTGTGTGTGTCTCCTTCACCATCTGCAATGAGCCTGGTTTTAATTGTTGCTGTACCTCTGTGACTGCAGCTTCTCTATTGCTTTGGGGTCTCCTTTTGATTTTTAGTGTGACTTGTGTCAGACAGCACAGAGGAAATCTCCTGGGAAACAGAAAGAAATAGGCCTATCTAGAACAACAGTTATCAATTAGTTTTATGAAGAAAATTAATAGACTGGTACTCCTAAAGATGCTTTTACTCCAGCATACAATACAGTAAGCAAATGTCAGTTCATTTGCTGGCAGGAAGACAGAAAATCAGAACTGTTTTGCACCTGGATTTACAAATCCCTTAAATTCAAAACCCAAAGCGTTTGAAGATACAGATAAACAAATAAAAGAAATAAAAGATAAAGAAAAAAATACTTCTTTAAAAACAAACCCCTGAATTAACAGTTTCCAAATGTAAATAGACATGACAAAACCTTCTGCCCACATGGAAAACTTGCATTGTGCCTGACAGCAGGACATACTGAATGAGAAGAAGGACAACAGAAGGAAAAATTATTATCTCACAGCTCAGCCCTGAAGTGTCATCCCTGAGAATGGAAATCTGCTCATCCTCTGACCCAGAACTCCTCCACAATATTTGGCAAGCTCTCATCTCACGTGGGAGCACTCCTGGTTTCCAGCTGCCTGGGCTTGGGCCCTTGCAGTCAGATTGGCAGGACGTGCTGAGTGCCATCAGCTGCAGCTCACATCAATTACAGCTTGTTTTAACTGCTAAGATATCTTTAACACAATAAATAGAAGAAAACCAAAAAAGATCTCTACATTTCAGTCTAGAAACCCCAGATTGGGTGACATTTCCTACAATTTTAGAATTTCAGACTTGACCTTTCCAGGCTTCTGTTCCCCTGGTGTAAAAGAGCAATGTCACCTGCTACTCTGAAAAGTGTTACATGAGGGTAAGTTCATTTATACCTATAAAAGCTTTAGAAAAAGTATCGAAAGCACTAGAGAAATCCAACGAGTAAGTGAAGTTTCATTCAATGCAGCATTTGGATAGTCAGTAAAAAAGTCAGTTGTGAGGGCCGCACACCAAATGTGGGGAGTGGAAAAATACTTTGTAAATACCCACAGAACGACATGAGAGCAAGTGGAGAAGGCAATAAGTGATAATTTATCGAACACCAGAGACACTGCAAGCAAGGAGCTGACCTGGAGGCTCATGTGCATCCTTAATTCTGAGTTTTGCCATCTGAATGACTTTTTTTTCCCCCTTTTAGTATTAAAAAAAGCTATTTCAGTCAAGCTGATTGGAACAAAACAACTTGAGAGTAAAAATACTACATTTTGCATGTCAGGGAAATCCAGCTACTGCGGAGATGATTTATCACCAATTAATATGGAGATGATGTGTCTGAAACTGAGTCCTCTCTATCTGTTGCTTCCATCATTAGCAACAACAAACAGAGGACGGAATCCATCAATGGCCTCTTGGAGGCTCTTCCAGTAACACACAGGAGTTTAAACCTTTGATGCCAACAGTTCAACCTATGATGAATCTTCGGAAAAAAAATGTTTAGGTCATGGTCAATAACTCTTTAACCGAGCATAAAAGAAATTCGGCAACTGATTCTTGCTTACATGAGCAGAGCAGAAAAATGACGTGACAATGAAATACTGGATGCTTCCCGCTCCTTCCAGCCTTTCACCCAGCATGTCATGAGACATGGTTTCTTCTACAGGTCAGACTACTTGCGGTCCAAGGACATTTCCAGTTTCTGTGCTGAGTAACAGTTACAGCAGTGGCTCTCACCCAGGCTTACGGCAAGCACATACCCTAAACCAGTCACACAATAGTACTTGCCCTTGCTGCTTGCATGCTTCTAACATTTGATTTCCCCCAGCAAAAGTGTACTGAAGATGTGCTAAAGCTCTCCTTGCTCCTGATCTCCCATCTAATGTTCTTGATCATGATTCATATATAGCCTCTTCTTTTAGTGGCACAATCAACCCATAAAAGAATGAGGAGGCCCATCACACATCCAACATTTAAGGCATTTAGATGACAGCAG
>NW_010422712.1:18724-26019 GCF_000710305.1 Buceros rhinoceros silvestris | reverse complement strand
AATACTGCTGCATTTCTACTGTTGCAGGGTGATGTTGCCCTGTCCCTGCACCACCAAAGCTCTGCGCAGCTACCCTCTTTCACTTCATACCTGTGCTGCTCTGGGGCCAGTGGAGTCCAATCTGACCATGAGTATGTCATTGCATCCTGGGCCAACATACCGCTATGTGGGGGGAAAAGCATAAATTCCCTTGCCATGTCCCAGTAAATCTAAGCCTTCTACCATCCTTTGGAAATAGAGTTGGAGTTGCAGGTGGGCAATGAGGGTAAAAAAAAACTTTAGTCACTGGAAAGACAAAAGTGGGTCTGAAGAAAGCAGAAACCACAGATGAAGTAAATAGATAAAAACTAAAGATCAGTTGCTCCACAGCCTAGATGTGTTTAATCTGCCTATGCAGAATTTCATTGTGCCGCATTTGCAGACCCACTCTTCCTAATGCAAAAGCACTTCAGAAACAACTCATACATCATGAAAGCCTGAAGCCTTGATGGCTTCTTGCCAAGGTAAAGGTAGCTCAATGTCATATGATTTATTACTTTGAAGGAATGGCTTTTGCCTGCCACACTCATCACATTAAAAATTGTTTAGCACTGTAGATTCCAGTGAGTGTTTTCACAGTGCATGTGACCATTACGCAATATCTGACTAAGGATGACAGCAACTGGGGCTTAATTATTTCAAGAGATACAGTGGCTTGACATCACTGTCTTGTTTTCAGACCAGAGACTCGACTGAAGGTACTCATGCACACAGGAGATTTCTTTCCCACCAGCCTGCCTGGCAAATGCAAACAGGCACGAATTAGTGGGCACACCTGAAGGTTAAACACAACATTTCCCTTCCTCTCCCACCGCCATGGACTCCACATTGGGCCTTGTGGAAGCCACCCCAAAGCTCACCACTGCCCAGTGTGAGAAGAGATGTGAGAGCAGGATAGTTAAACCCACCTTGTGTGGGGCAGCTCTCTTCCACTACCACACAGGCTGTAATTTAAACACCTTCTTTTGCCAAAGCTCTCAGTCAAATTCTTTTTTTCAGTGAAGTGGCTTAGGCAGATAAAAACAAATCATCCTTCAAAGCTGCCTATTTTGGTGTTTCTAAGGTTGTATTCTCTCTTTCAGTGAGGTTCAAACACATGAGCAGTCCCATGAGTTAGGGTACCTGGTTCTGTCTTCTGGATCTGCATTGACTTCTTCCTCTCGCATCGCACAGATTCTGCTAGGTTTTTCCAGCTGTGCTCCTGCTGAGAAGCCAGGCTGCCTAATCACAGGCTGCAGAAACCTTTACTAAAGGCGCATCACTCTATTGAGCAAATCTCTTTGGAAAAGACAACACAATGCATCTATGTGTGCTTGTGTATTCTACTTTTTCCTAAATCAACCCATGTCCCTCTCCTGGGGTCCAAGAATCCATTTGTTACCAGTATTGCAGCAGATTAGTAGATATTTCCAGACATCTCTCATCCAATAAACCTTACAATATCATCCATTCAATCTATTCTTTCTTCCAATGATCTGGGATGCCTATTCAAACCACGAGACACTATTTCTCCCGTCTTATCCAGTTACACTCTGGCTCAAAATTCTGTGCTATTCCTGAACTATCAATTCTATCAATTAGTTATTTTCTAGTGAAGTAACAGTAGTTTTCTTCTTTCCTCTTTTTTTTTTCTTTTTTAATCTTAAACACTGTAATGTTGGTTGGACTACTTACCAAAGCTACATGGTCTCCATGGTCACTGTTTTATTCCAGCCAAATGGCACGAGAGCAAATTACCAGAGCTGGTGTCTCATGGGCCATGTAGTACATGGGCCATAAAGTAGTCTTTGCTTCCTCTAACATTTTATCACTCTAAAATGCATGTTGAGCTTTGGCCAGGGTTCCAGAGTGCTGGAATTTTATTTTCCTCTAGAAAAAAAGAAAACCATTTTGGAGGATTATTTTCTTATTATATCTTCTATGTTTCTTCTTGGCATGCAATAATTTGCACCAGGAATTTGAAGAAGTGCCAGAACGGCAACTGACCAAAAGATATGAAGAGAGTGGTCAAGGTAGCCGGCCTGTAGCAGCATGTCCTATCTCTAGTGCTTCAGAAAGCACCCAAATCGATCTGCAACATTTTACTTCAGCTGAATGTCTCTTCCATCCCCTGCCTGATAGCTATTTTAAGAGCAGCCTTACTGTGATAGTGTCAGATTTTCTGTACCACGCCTACCACACCCGTATTTCAATTATCATGTTCCACAGGACATCAGCAGCAAACAAGTTTAAGCAGCTTTTTCCAGTAGAGTTCTATGAGCACGCACAGGCACAAACAGCGATGACATCTAACTCATTCACACTATTGTTGTGTGTGATGAGAAACAAAACCCAAGAGGACTCAACATGGGAAAGTAAATGCTTTAATTGTAATCTGTACCCCTCCAAAGAACTGAACGTTCCCAATACTAAAAGAGCGCTGACAGAGAAGAACCATATTGCTATTATATTCAGTGTTAAAATCTGACTGCTACTGGCACATTATGGTTTACTATTTAAATCCACCATGCTCAGAAACCTCTTCCTTTCCCATGTCTCACATTTTCACAAATTGCTCTCCTTTCCATTGCCAAAATATTTTTTGAATACATTCTTCTAAACAACAGGATGGGAGGACGTCCAAGCAGTAAGTGTCTGATAACAAGTTCCTTCTTGCATGAATTGTACTCATACTAACTGGTTCTTATTTGCAAGGTATATCATATGCTCAATTTCTGATCCAGCATTATGTCCTCATAATAAATTAAGTCTGACTTTTTAAATGACATCCTTTATCACAAAACAGTTTATACACGGAACACACAGTGTTCCCTTTACAATAAAAAGAAACATGATTCAAAAGCTGACAATAATTTTCCATTGCAACACCTTTTGGTCACAGCCAAAAAGTTTGCATTCAGAAATAAGCCTCCAGTGCCCACCTCCCCTTCTCCAGGCTAGCTTTCATTTTCCTTCTTGCACTACAATCACAGGCTCTCAGGATGCAAGTGCACATGGACGTTCAGTAGGAAAAGACAGCGATGTGTATGGGGCACAACGACTCAAGACAGAAATCCCAAAGCACCAGCAGAACCCTTGCAAATAGCTCTTCTCAGATCCAACCCCGGAGCTTTCAGTTGAAAACTGCTCTATTCCATCCACATGTTTCATTCTCAGCTTCTATTTTTTAACAAAAACCCCCAGGAAATTATGAAGTCCCATCAACATTAGCCCTGTAAAGAATATGAAGTCATTTTGCATGGAAGTTGTTGGTAAGGTAAAAGGTAAACACTGATTAACTCACAGCTTAGATAAAGACTGACTGTGCTGCCTAGGCTCTGGTCACCCACTGAACTTTCCCATGTTGTGGTATCACCTGCACGATGACAAAATGCCCATAGCAGCATAACAGTGAAATTCTGTCTCTACTTCACCTGGCACAGCACTGGGGAGGGAAGTGGCTTTGAGCTAAGGAGATCAAAAAGGCAATTCTTATTTCTAAGGACTAATTTGAAATACATTATGACAAAAGTGTATTTTTGTCCCATCTGATCTGCCAGCCAAATCCTCCATACTGCAGACTTCAACACCATTGGAACATCAAGCCCACACTGAGCATGCTGCTAATCCACTTGGTGCTACTGCCCAGCAGTACCACTATCCAGCTCAGTGCTTTCAGGTAACGCAAATGGGAGGGATGTGGTGCACATCCTGGTGTACCTATTTCACAAGCAGTGAAGGACTGGCTCCAACCTGCACACCAGCTCACTCGCTATCAAGTCCTAGCTCACAAGGGCGCTGAAAGGTCTTTCAGAGTGCTCCAGGTGTCGAAAGAGCTCTGGCTTTTTCTCCCTCACAAAGCAGTTTTTTTCTCTGCTGGTTCTGGCAACACTATCACGAGGTTACCCTTATCCTCATTTCAGCCTTGTGCTCCGACTTCCCTTCCACCCATGTCATTGCTGGCTCAAGTGCTGTCCTCGTACATTTCCCCAAGTCCAGTATTTGTGGAGTTACGTACATCAAGTCTCTCATATTAACTTTTACCCAGTAAAAATCAAGAGAGCCCTGGCTCCTGCTGCGCTGCACCTCTCCATATGAATTTGCAAAATTATGTCACTGCCCTCCTTCAAACCCTTCCTGAAAGCCCCTGGCCTACAACATCCCCTGCACCTCCAGCTGATCAGGAAACCACCTTGGCTAGGCAGCAATGCTCCTGCTGTCCCTTTTATCCTCATTTGTCTTAGATCATGGGATTTTTAGGCACAAGGGATGTTTTCGTTACGTATTTATAGTGTGTCCAACATAACGACTGCAGTTCCTCTGCAATACCAGGGGCAATCTATGTGAACATTTTTATTTTCTTTTCCCTTACATTTTCAGTTGGTTGTTTGATAGATCCATTACACAAAATGCTTCCAATACCCCCCAGAAGAATACTCCCTTCTATGCATTACTTTCTGTTTCTTTATTTAAATGACTTGGTGATCTCCACAGAAATAGCATGTTTTGTAAGAGAAAGAAGGAGGGTGAAATCCACCTTCACACTTCCATCCCAGAAGGACCCTGTGCTCCTTTATGAAGCTTTTGCTAATGTCCTCATTGCAGTTTCTCTGTCAGACATATTATTTGGCCTAAGGAGACAATGAACTAGTATATGGCTGCTCCAGTCATCACTGCACGTGACCAATTCCTATCACTTGCACATCACTTACTGTCCTCTCTCCCCCCAGCTCCTTCCCAGGAGCAGAGCCCCTGCAGGCAATTAGGGCCACAGATGGGCAGCAGTGATGTGAAGAAATCCTTCTTTCCAGCGATCATTCCCTGAGCAGCCTCCTGCAGTTTTATCTCTGCCTGGCACTCTTTGGAAGTACTGGATTGATTGGTAAGAACAGAGTCAACAATGCCTTGAGGAACATGGCCCATGGACAAATCTATTTGTGATTTAACAAGTCATTAAAAGAATTATCCACCCTTTTCAACGTGCTTCACCCCCACGCATGCTGTCCTGTCAACAGTGAAAGGTGAGTCACTAATGACCCTCCCATTGTCCTCCCAGCCACAGGGATTACCTGTCCCACTGCATATCGACTGGAATCACAGCTTTCTAGATTCAGGTATTGATTTAACTTGCCCCCCTGCTGTCCAGTCTATTCCCAATACTGCAGACTTGGATCAGTCTTTGCCCATGCTTGTGCAATTTGTACAAGTCCTTTGGCAAAGAATGAAGCTAAGAAAGATACAGTCACTGCAAACACCTCCCATAAGAGATGGGGAAAAAAATATAAGCAAGTCCAATGGAAATAAAAAGTCCACGGGCAATCATAGCAGCACTGAAATCATCAGCTCTGAGGCTAGCAACCACTCTCCAATAAGCAAAGCTCAGAAAACATGATGTTTGATTGCATTGACAAAAAGAACAGAATTTAAAGCCACAGGTAACTGGTTTAAAAAAAAAAAATGTATCAATATCTAAGAAAGGGCGTCTAGCAGTTCAATTATGTTCTTGTGACTAATAAAAGTAATACAGAAAGGGATGAGATGTAGAGCACTCTATCATAATTCCATGGAGGTAAGAGAAAGGAAGTACCAAGCTAATTTAATAATGTAGTTGTAAAATATCTGTGTCTAGGTCTGCAAAGGGATTACCAGGCTCAAAGTGATGGGAAAGCAAGAAGGCAGCAGGATATTTGAAAGAGGGGAGGGAGCAACATCTTCCTTCCACAGCAGCGCTTTTTGGTTCAATGGGGTGCCACGTTCTAAACTAATTTTTTTTTTGTGATGCTCAGTAGGAAACATTTTACATACAAACAATTTGCTGAGAAAAATCTGCCAAAATGTGGTGCACTGAGTTGTAATTTTAGCTAAGGATAAAACGATGCCCTGGAAACTCAATACCAATTTAGTGTGTTTATATAAAGAAAAAAAAGAAAAGAAAAACAGTTATTTTGAGGCTGTTGAACTATGCTGCTTTCATGTGATGAGCATGTTTTAAGCCCATGTTTCACACTCTGCCTACTTGCTTGTCAGAGGAGACCAACAGCAGCAAACTCACGATAGACTATGAACTACAAGGAGTGGTGATGTGGGTTTGCTAAGTGACAGCAAACAAGACACTCTGACTTGGGGCTAAACTAGCAATGTGAGCACAAAACAGAGCAAATCCATTTCCACGCTGCCAACTCTCCATTTCCACACCTGCAACTCAGTGGGCTGAGAAACATTTGGTCAGGGCTCGATTACCAAGACAAGCCAAGCGAAAATCATTTTCTTTCCCTTATAGTTGTGGAGCTTGCTGTCAATTATTAGAAAGCAAGAAATAAAAGGGAGGGTGTAGGCGTATGCTAGCATTAAAAAGACGTTCATGTAAGTAAAGACAACACTTGGAACGACGAGCAGACACACAGAAGATTTAACTCCCCATAACGATGCAGACTTTTTCCTTCCTTCCATTTTGCTGTTCATAAGGATCATTTTATATTGCTTACTCAGAAAACAGTTGAGAAACCATGTGTAATAAATATTTCCTTAAATTTAGCTGGCAGAATCTATTTCTTCTTTTAAAATATATTGTTCCCAGATTACTTATTACCCTGTGCTGGGACTTGCCTCTTAAAGAGAAATATTGCTTGAGGGACCACTCCTCATTTAAACAAATGCCATTAAGTCAGAGTGTGAAGATAGTATGGAAACTACTGAAAGGCTTCCCTGGCTGCACTAAATCAAAGCTAATGGCTTGAGATAAAGTAAGTGGAATTGCTCTTCTGTTCTTTGTCAGTATTAATATTTTAAGTTACAGCACCTCACCAGGCTCTCTCTGCTTCTTTCCCCCCTTCCTTTAGGCCAGAAATTCCAGAAGGTTTCTCTTACACATCACTTACACTTTTATTCCTTGCATTTGGCCATAGCTTCCAAACGATCTCTGCTTCCAAACTGCCTGACATTTACTGAGCTTGGAGTAGAGCTCACACGGCATTCAATTTTTCATCTGAATGCCAAGTTAATCACAAGCAAGCACGGGGCCAATTGTGAGCGCAATTTACCTCGAATGTGTGGTCTGGTAAACTGATGAGGGCAACATGGAGTACTAATGCCCTGCTTCACAGAGGGTAATAACAGAAGGGATAAGGAGCTTTCAGGAGCTTTTGCTGTTGAACTACAAATGATTTCCTGACCTTTAATTACTTTTTTTTTGCCTTGCAACAATCACTGTTTCCACCTCTGTAGCCCACATATCTCTCCCGATTGCACCCCGGAGTTAAGTATTCTCATGACTCTTT
>NW_010422712.1:0-18668 GCF_000710305.1 Buceros rhinoceros silvestris | reverse complement strand
TCTTTCCCACCCTCTTTAACAAGAAAAATCTCTTCAGAGTTTCCTTCCTGAAAGCATTAGATGGCCTTTTTGGCTGTTTCTGAATAAAGGATTTCTCAAAGACCACAGAAACTTTCCCCTATATATTACAGTGCTTCAACTGTTTCCAATAATGCAATTAAACCTGGGTGAATTTTTTTTCAGAAAGCAGTAAAACCATTAGAGAATGTGGCTTTAGGGGCAGAGAAATACTCATAAATCCAGGGTCTGTTTAGGGAACGGATTCTGCCAAATTGAAAGCAAGGAGACGTTTTTAGAAAAGTCTGAACACTAATTTTCATAGTTTGGTGGGCACCAAGTCACTGAGTTTGACAGCCATCATGAAGCAGTTGCCTACAACTAGCAGCTCTTGGGTAGAGGGGAGGGGGAGAATGAATAAGATAGACCATGGATGGACAATGGTCAGGAAATGGTCAGTGTGGCTGAAAAAACACCAGCTCATGTAAACAGGCATGGAAGGATAAGACAGGACAGCTTAAGAAAGGCTGGGAAAAAGAAAAGTGTTTAGAGAGAGGGTGTTTTCTTTTTTCCTTAGATAAATTGTTCGAAGTAATTATGGGAAGGTAATGTTATAGAGAAGTTACAAAGAGCAAGAGCAATATGAGATGTTTGTAGCAGAGACTAAAAGAGAGTGTATGGACAAAATCAGAGAGATCAAGGCATACAGCAAGAGCAAACCAGTAAAAGATGTGAAGAACAACAAGAAACCACTCTAAAGTCACCTTAGGAGGAGAAGGAAGACCGGTGAAAAGGAATTTGTGGACGATGAAAACTATCTACAGATATCTATCTGCTACTTCAGCAGCTTTTCCAAATTAACCTTTACTTAAAATGTCACCTTGCAAGCAAACAGCCAGGACAATTAGTGCTCTTGAGAAATGAGCAAACTGTCAGACAGACAGGGCCTAATGAACGGCATCGAGGGTGCCAGAAGAGCTGGCTGAAGCAATGGAAGAACTATTAGCATTTATCTTTGTGATCCTATAGAGGAGGGTAAGCTGCTAGAAGACTGCAAAAAGATCAACATAGTGCAGTGCTTTAAAGAGAGAAAAAAGGAGTAGCTGGGAGATTTATAAATCAATCAGATTAACTCCAGTTCTTGCAGAAACAAATCAAACCGTTTGTCAGCATCAGCAAGATAATAAGGAGATGAGATGCAGTCAGCAGTAGATTTGTTAAGAGGAAAGCATGCCAAAGAAATTTATTTTATTTCTACAGCAGGTAACAAACCTTCTGGAGGTGAGAAACAGTAGATGCCATTGATCTCAGAGGCTTTCAACACGTTTTCGCTCACTGCTCTCAGAAACAAACAAGGGAAAAACGTTAAAAGTTTTTCTGTGTGAGAGGTAAGCAGATGGTGACAGGGTGGCTGTATCCCAGGAGTGATCACCTCAATACGTAAGGATACATTGATGGGTGCTGCAGGGCCCGTCCCAGGTCTCATATTTTTATCAATTATTATTTATTAATTATCAAGGTGATGGAATGGGGAGGATGCTATTAAATTTTCAGGTGAGAGAAAGCCTGGAAGGACTGCGGTCATACCAAATGACACATTCAGAATTCAAAATGACTTTAAGAAATAGGAAAAATTATCTCCAGCATTCAACCAAGAGATGTATGCTGTTCCTTATCTTAGGTAGAAATAATCAACTGCTCATTCGTTTGGAAATTCTTTAAAGAAATAAAATTAAATGAATCTGAGGGTTGTGGATTCCCAGCTGAAGATGGGCTGTGGAAAAGGCAAATACCCTTTTGGAAGGGTTTAATGGGAGCATAGTCTGCACATTGCACCTCTCAGTGACTCACTCAGCATTAATAAGGTCTCAGCTACAGCACTATGTCCATGTTTGTGTGATATGGGTGCCAGCTGATGAAGGTCAGAGGAAAGCCAGAATGACCAAGAGCCTCGGAAAAACTCTCTTCAAAGGCTGAATGGTGTAAGGTTTTTCCATTTGAAGAACAGCCTGCTCTGCTCTTCATGTTTAATGTTAAAAAGCTCTCCAATGGGAAAAATAAAATACTGAAAGAGACCGCCAGAGGAACTGCAGTCTTCATCACTGGATGTCTTTAAGGCTGTTAGAGAAACCCTGAGGAGAGCAGCAGCGACAGAGCTGATCTGCCTTAGGACACAGGTTGCAAACTAATCAACTTGTTCTCCAGATTCATTTGCAACAGATATGAAGTCTGAACACACAGGCATGCAATGAGAAGAGGAAAACAGAACCTCGCTTGCCTTCTCTGAGCTTTGTGCTGTGGTCAGTGTAGAAATGCAGGGGCAGGGGCTCCAGCTCAGGGCTGCACCCCTCTTTTCTCATTCACAGGCTGTCACTTTGGGCAGGTCATACTCTGCTCTCCACTCCTTTCTTCTTTGATGATAATCAAATCTCCTCTTATGCTAGTTAGGTAAGACTAATAAAAGGCAATATTTTTTTCCAGAAGCTCCTAGCTGAGGCTATAACATGGTGGGTTGTCTTTTGGTTGCTGTCACCAGGTATTATGACATACAGATACCAGTTTTGCCTGAGGCCTTGGGATATTATCTAGAGACACTCTGTACTGCAGGTGAGGATGTTCAACATCGGGCCTATCAGCCAGGCAGCACCTCCTCTGAACACTGAGCTCCTCATCCATTCCATGTCCTTCACAAATGATGGTCCCTCACTGTATCAGTGAGTGGGCACATCACCTTCCTCTGCTTTGTGCCAGCATCATCTTAAAGACTGTAAAAATTGTAAAGGAAAATCCAAATCTTCAAGGGTTCCCCCCCCCCTTTTTTTTTTTAACACAAGTAGAGCATAAAATAGCACTGACTTAGGAGCAGACTATTTCTCTCTCTCACCTTGTTCAAGCACCAACTGCATCTCCATGTATCTAGTTACTGTTGTCCCTAAACTCCTCATTTGCAGTGATCCTCACCCTCCTCTCAGGCAGTTGTTACAGCCCAAGGACACAAGGACAACTTTTCTTCTGGGAGATGTTTTTTGCTCTTTACTCCAAATTGATGGGAAATGAATGGGTTGGCTGAAACCTGAAGCAAGCAAAGGATTGTTGGAAAACAACAAAATAATTTTCAAGAGTTCAGAGAATTTTATAATACTGAGGGTCCAGATACAAACCAGCCAACCAGAAGAACCACAAACTCAGCATGTGACCTAAGCTACTGATGTGTGAAGCACAGGGGGCAAAGGAATTAGTTGGTTCTGGCTGGTGTTGAAAGCAACTAAGAACTGCCTAAAACCTTATTCCAAGTCTTGTTATTCCAAATCTAGTATAAATCACTAAAGCAGTAGAGCAGCGCGCTAATCCTAATCCTCCCTTTTATATGAACATGGAACAACTCCTGAAAGCAAAGGCAACGGCATAGATTTACCATGGGGATATCACTGCTATGCTGCAGTGTTAACATGAGCTAAGACGGATGAGCATCACTTAAGCCCCCGTCCTTGGAAACATCAGGTCCCCCCTCACTATGAACATGCTCTGTCATGTAGAACAGGTGATGATAACACTCTTCTCCTCTAAGGAAATTTTTAGTCTTTTTCTTTGATGTATTTTGGGCTTTACTCTCTGCAGGTAGTGCCACATTAGTGCTGTCCTGGTTGTGATGTATGCTAAGGGAGATCTGGCAGGCCTGAAAAAGGCATTTTTAGAATGTGTCCAAACCAGCCTAAGCTTTGAAGCAGAACAAAATAGAGCAGCTTCTTTGTGGATCCAAAATTTGCATACAAACGACTAAGCCGAGATGCTGAACCCTTTCTGAAATCAGAGACATCTGTGGTCACATGGTCGCTAATAGAGATTTTCAGGAGCTTGAGTCCAAACATCCAAGTCCTAGTTTAAGCTTTTTTGGCTCTATCTAGGAATGAAGAATATCTAGACACGTTTTCACAGCCACAGTTCCGCCACATCTAACTCAAATACAGACCATCCTGTTTTCGATGTGAGTGCGTGCTCTGGCACTAGCACACACTTGAATCCTGCTCTGCCAGCAGAGCTGGCATTCCTACCCATGGCTCACAGTGACAGCAAACTTAGAACTTCAGTGCATACCTACTGAAACCAACATACACCTAATTACAGTTGAATAGAACAGCTCTGCATGCGTGTCATAGTTTGACACTGCCTCGCATTAAGGAACTTATTTTTCACCAGGCTTAGCTGTGCATCAGGAACCTTTGCTGCCTCAGCTACAAGAGGTTCTTCTTGATTTACTGTTAGAAGCTCAAGGATTGGGAGAACAAAACTTCAGCTGCTGCCACAGCAAAACTCAGAATGTCAGGGAGCAAACCATATAACCAATGGCAGCAAAATTACATTGTATTTATGATTTGCTGTGCAAAGCAGTAATTCTAACCAAGTATGAGTACTCCTATTTTCCTTTATGGTCTAATCTATACATGCTTGTGCCTGACCACCAAGTCAGTAGCTAAAAGGCATTTGAAAGCAATGACTGTGTTTATGATTTGCTGTGCAAAGCAGTAATTCTAACCAAGTATGAGTACTCCTATTTTCCTTTATGGTCTAATCTATACATGCTTGTGCCTGACCACCAAGTCAGTAGCTAAAAGGCATTTGAAAGCAATGACTGTGTATCTGGCTTCGTACGAAGAAATCATTTTCCTTTTTTAATCCAAGTCTCCAGCTTGGGAATTCAGCTGTGAGAAAAAGCTTTTAAAGAGAAGCGACTTCTCAAGACAATAAAGTTAATACACTATTGTGCTGCCTTCTGTTGCCAACTGGAAGACCAGCTCAAAAGGCAGAAAACGCATTGGAAAGGATTCCACATTTAGCTTGCTCACGTTGATGGGAAGGCCTTCACACATATTTGAAAGATCCCCGAAGAGAAATCCTGTGGGAGGAAACACAGGACTGTAAGCAACACTGAAAGTTGTCCTAAAGCTTTAGAAGAAAATCATTGTGCCAAACAACATTCCTCTTCCTAACAGGTTTATGGGTAAAGTCATTATTTTCTCTGTTCCTTCAGGACGGGCTCTGTGGCAGTGCTCAGGATTCAAGCTGATGTTAATGAGCTGCAGTCTCCAATATAAACCTAGAAGAAAATAGCCACCGAAAGTAGATCTTCAGCAGCCTCTGAAAGATGTGGTAGAACATTACCACACAGAGGTACTATCAGCTTTAATATCACTGCCTCCAGCCTGGTGGAAGGGGTGCACCTCTCTATGCAAACAGGATACACCAAGACACACAGCTGAAAAGAAATTAAAAAAACCAAAAAACTTCAGAGAAGTTGCAAAAAAGCATCAAATACAAGAGCAGCTGTGCTTCTGGCAATATCTTACCTTTTATAGTACTCCAGTCTCAAGAATCTTAGTTGGTAAAAACAGAGCTTTGGAGTAAGATTAACCCACCAGTACCCTCCAGGACTCCCGTTCTTGGCAGGCCCCGGCTGCCCCGTGCCCGGGTCTGTGATGTCCGGAGGTAGAGCAGCGACTCTTTCACGGGCACCCCCTTGCCGTGGGGAAGGAGCTTGTGTGCCCTTGTGAGGTTGAGAGCTGTGCTGGTGGTGGCATGTGCCTCCGGTGGGGTCTCCCAGGCCAGACAGGTCTCAACTGAAGGGTCAGACAAAGTGTGTCCACGGGCAGGATGGGCTCACTAGCCTTCGGGCAGCCATCCTAGGAGAAGGACAACTCTGACTCCAAACCCGGGCAGATGGAGCTCGTTTAGCCCTGTAAGGCATCCATCATCTAAGAGAAGGACACTCTAACCAAACCTACGACCTGAGGACTTCGCTGTCACCGTCCAAGCTCGCTAGGCCCTGGCAGATGAACCTCAGGTGTAAAGGGTGGAGCCAGTTCCGCGCACGCTGCGCCTCACCTAAAAAATCCACCACGCAGGCCCGAAGGGTGCACTCATCGCTTGCAGTGAGCGTGGGAAAAGCCCTTCCCAGATCTTCATTCGCGAAGCCAAGCCATGATGATGAACCCACCAATGTATGCTCTGGGCTCCTTTCAGATTTCAAAGGAGCTTTCTTCACCGTGGCATCGCATGTCTCTAGGCCACTTGTGAGATCTGGCCTTGAGTGTGGTGCTTATGTGGGAGATGGGTTTTTCTCCAGACCCTGTCTAAAGCCCAGGACCACGCTTGTCCTGACATGGCTGACATAAAGATTCAGTACAGATCGTGTGATAATGCTTACTAGATTCTACACCATCCTGCTAGAGTAAAAACTCATTTAAACTTCAGTCTTCAACTCTTTTAATCCAATAAAACGGAATATTTGCACTGGTACAAAAGTTCTGCGTTGGAACAGAGATTCAAGCTTATGACTCAAATTCTTACACCCCTGAACTTAGGTGGGGTATAGAAATTAATATTTGCTGAGAATCTGGCCTGGAGATGGGGGTATAATCAGCCTCTGAAGAGAGCACCATATGTTCAGTCAAACATTTTGCATCTCCTTTTCAGAACCTTTAACTTTACACTGAAATCAGAATTAAATGAGGTGCAACCACAGCATGTGACATGCAGGACAGAGTGTACCTGCACCCCACAAGCCAGCCTGCAGGTTTGACAAGCGTTTTACTGGTCTCAGGAATCATTAATTCAGACAGGTCTCCCCTCCAGTTTGGCTTACAAACCGAGCCAGCGCTAAATAAAGCATGCTTGTCAGCTATGATAGCCCCTTCCTGCTTCAGCTGAAGAAAGCACGACGAGGCAGGTTTAGTGAATTCAATGATTCCTTTCTATGTAAAATCCTGAGCTTGTACGTGTGGACCTTCCCTGCTTTAGCCATCTCCTTCTCCTTCACAGCACGATGCCCAGAGGCCTCTCAATGGCCTTTCCAAGTCTTAATACCAGCACAGCAGTTATCTTGTTATACCTGAAGGATAAGGGACTTCAGCTGAAAGGAAATTAAATGCAAGTCTTATGTGTGCAAAAGAGAGAGTCTTTTGTTTCATAAAATGCACACTGCACTTGGCATCAAATAATTGAGCAATTATTTTAAGGGTTCCAGCATCCTCATTTATCCCCTGATGACACAGCTCAGTCAAGACTTATATTTAACAGATTTTCATTTCTTCTTTCCAACCTGTTGTCAGTGCTAAAAGCAAGAGGCCCCACGATCTCCCCTAGGAGAAGAGGCACCACACAACTCTCCTTCCCATCGGGAAGATTACAAGTGCCAAACCCCAGCACTCCCCTCGTGGTACCTTAACCAAGATTTAGTTACCCTTGTTACCAAACTGGCCTCATTTAGAGCAGAGTGATCCCCATCCAACCAGCATGTTGCTCTCTATACTGCGATTCAAAGTCTCTCTCTGTTGCAGATGTCTTGCACAGATTAAGGCCAATCATTTAGAATGATGAGTCTATAAAATAATAATAATATCCTTTTACATGAGATATTTATCCTCCTAAGATTTTCAAAATTATAAGCTGATCTAGTGACCTAAAAGGATTCCAGTTAAACAGAGTAATTACATTTTCAACAATGGGGACCAATTACAGTGAAACATTGAAGACTAAGAATTAGCTTTTAATTACATTTTTATCTCTGTAAATATCTTTAGTAACTATGATATTTGTTACATGGGAAATCACTATCTTATTCTGAGATGGAATTAGTTGCTGATATTAAAATCACATCAGTGCATATTCCTGTCCTGTGCTCTGAGGCTCCTCATTGCTTCCTGGAGCACAGCTATCTATAAACAGTCATTTCCTTCTCATTGCAGCCTTCAAGATAAGAACTATTTTAAATGCTGAGGACTTCAGCTTACTTACAAACCCAGGCTTCTGCGCCAACATGACTGAGTTAGCCAGACTGCTCAAATCCCCTATTCCCATCTCAGGAGACTCATGTGTCTTTTATCATCTCAGAAGTGCCAATCTAAGGCACCTAAAACCGGTGGATGCTTGCACTTCTGCCTGCTGGTATCCCCCTCCCACAGGAACCTCGTGAAACAACATCTGGAGGTAGATAGAGTTTAACAGAATATCCTGGGTGAATGGCACTGTACTTAGGGTGACATTTCGGCCTTGGACCTTCCCGCTGCAAACTGACACTTCAACTTGATTGATTTTGCCATTCTTCCATTTCCCTCCAGGGTGTGAGTACTCGTTCGTTTTCACCAGCACATGAGTGTTTGGCCTTTGATTTTACTGGAGACCAGAAACTCAGCCACTGCTCAGCTCTGTCACCCAGCTATGCAGAGAATATTAACCTCTTCCAGCTTCCCCACAAGTGGCTCTTACCCAGGATCTTGGCAGAAGGGAAGTTTTGTTTTGATTAATACTAAGCGTGGGGTGGCTATGGAAGGAGTATTTCTTGTAAGGAAAATCAGCTCGCTCTTGTCAGTAAATGAATGTTAATATTCCTTCCTTATTAAGGCAGTCTCCTGCTTTAAAACTTTTATGTCTTCCATATATCATGTTTTTGGAAGAAAGTTTTGCTATTTAAATAGCTGCCAGAGTGTTAAAGGCTTATATGATTGCAATTTACAGTACTTTATAAATCAGCAGACCTCAGATGCATTGGAGAGACGAGACTTTAAATTGACATCCTGCCTTTTTATGAACATTAAAAGGCTTGACCTCGTGACATATTTACACAGAAGTATCCCTGCTGCCTCAGCCAAATTGTTCCTAAAGTATAAAGTACTTTACGTGAACGAATATAATGACCACAATCTGAAGCATTGTATATTAAATTATCTAAGTGTTACAGCTAGTCCAGAGGGGTTAGCTCAAAACTAGGAGAGATGTCTGCAGTGCCTGTTGCTCCCAGATAAAAAGGGTGGAAATTTTTCCTTTAAATAAGAATCACATGGGCAGAAGTGACCTTGGAGACTGGGCAAAATACAGCCATCTTCACTTAAACCAGAGCTTGAAGAAGGCTGGGGCATTCTATGGAACAACTTCTAAATCAACACATCTTGGTGTGCCACTATAGTGGTCACTAAAACATTGTCATGCCTGAGGCATTCCACCCTCTCAGATTCCTCAACTAGATGAAAGAAACCTCGTCTCCACTGACATCCTGGTGAGGTTTTGCCATTGCCTTCAGTAGACCCTCAGCACTACCAGCCTCACTGAGACACTATCCAGCTCCTGCACAGCCACTCCTGACTGATGCTGATGCTGTTTTCTTACAGCCACAATAGAAAACGATGGTGACAGTTCTTCCCTCCAGAAGTGGCTAAAGATGACTATAGGAAGATGTAGAATTGATAGAATGCTTTTTTTTAGGATGGAGGAAAAAGGAACATGTAGAAGTGTTCAGCTGAAAGAAGCTGAAAGGTCTAGTACCTCTGACTTGAGAGTGAAGGCATTGGAAGCAGTGTATTAGTATTACTAATTTTTAGCTTATTATTAATCAAATCAGAGCTTTTCTGCTCCTAAGATCATAGATAAGAGCCACTTGTGGGGAAGCTGGAAGAGGTTAATATTCTCTGCATAGCTGGGTGACAGAGCTGAGCAGTGGCTGAGTTTCTGGTCTCCAGTAAAATCAAAGGCCAAACACTCATGTGCTGGTGAAAACGAACGAGTACTCACACCCTGGAGGGAAATGGAAGAATGGCAAAATCAATCAAGTTGAAGTGTCAGTTTGCAGTGGGAAGGTCCAAGGTCCAAGCATGTCCCAAAATAAAACACTGATACTCAAAAACAACTTCCAGTTCTTCCCCAAAGTGTTACAAACAATCAGGTACTTTCCATACGAGAACAATTTCTTTATACTTCTGGAAGACCTATATGAAGTGACAAGTGTGTTGAGAGTTAACCTTCAGCTGGGGAACCCCAGTTGAATTTTACTCAGCTTTCCCATCCTGGGTTGTGTTGAATGAGGAGGAAGCGGCACAACTGCAGCGAACCCGCGGCAAAAGGAACAAGCCGCCTTACATGACCGCAGCAGAGTAGGACCCAACACGTCTTAGCTATCTCCAAGGTCCAAGTCTATGTGCTCTTTTTCTATTTTACGTGGATCTTCCCACATCTCTCTGCAATTCAAAAGTGCCTTTTCTGCCTCTAGCTGTCTCGATAACCCGCGCAAGCATCCCAGGTGATTGGTAATGCACAGCCCTCTGATGCTTCGAAGAGCTTGTTGCAGTGCAGAGGCATGACACAGAGCCGGGTGCCATCAACCTCATTTCTAGGAGAGTAAGGGGACTTCCTCGTAAAACTTACTGTTTTGAGAATATAACTTCAGCCAGCGCTCTGGTCCAACTCCTCTAAAAACATACACACACACAACTGATTTCATCTAGCTACGGAGTGCTGTTGAAGAACATGAGGTTACTTATACACGTAGAGCAGCGGAGTTATGTACTAGCCATCTTCAGAAACATGTATTTTGAGAAAGACACAAGGGTGACAACCACAGGACAAACTCCTTTGAATCAGAGTACATCTTGAAGTTCGTGGGCACAGTGACTCCCCTCCAAGACCACAGTTTATTGCAAGCAGTTGCTGTGAGTCCGATCTTTTCAGGTTTTTGCCTCAAAATCGCTTTTCAGTGCAGACTTGTTTGCGTGGCCAGAAACTAAATGTTTACGGTCTGCCATTACCTCAGAAGAAAAATAATCTTGAGCCCCTCAGCATTCAATTCACCCACAAATCTGCCTGATACATTTCAAGTAGAAACCAGAGTTGAACATTCACGTTCTATCACCTAACTGGGCTGGCCATCCTTTAATTACTACATATCTCCCAGCAAAGCTGGAGCCAGGTTTTTCAGAGCTTCTTTCCAACCAAAGGGCAACAGTCCACTTCTCATCATGAAGAAAAATAAGCAAATAAGCCAGAAAAAAAATCATCACATTGTTGGAAACAACCCCAGGAGGTAGACAACCACCTTAAATGATGTGACTCATATTGGCTGTCTGTGAAACAGTACCAAAGAAATTATTTGGTTATTAAAAAACACCAAGCCAAAGCAACCACCCTCCGGCCTTAGTTGCTGGCTCTAATCAAAAAACCATTCATGCACCTCCCTTATCACTCAGACACACACTCCAAAAGCTGAAAGAACAAAACTAATCAACATGAATAATAAACTCTAACATGCTCCTGGTAAACCTCACTCACTTTTTTAGTTATACTTCCCCCCTTAACAGGGTATTGCCTAAAGAAATCATATCCTCCTTCCTCTCTCCTGCCAACGAGCACTGTTAACTGAAGACAAGTAAAATATTATGGGTATCATTATTGTCCTTGTATGAGCCAGCCATCCTGAATAGCTTCCCTTCCCTACAGCAACAGAGCTGAATGCTTACAGCCAAGAGCGGAGCAAAGAGCAAACTCTGCTATTAGTCACGCTAGTGCCAACGCCAGCAGAAGCTTAACATCACTGGAGTTATTGTTAAAACCAATTCGTCTCGTGGTCGGAGTGTGGGTTCGTTCTAAGCACCATGGAGAAAACAACACCTGCTCACAGTCTCTTCACTAACCGTAATGTGCAGAAGTTGTACAGGATCACGGTACGCCTCAGTCTCAAAAAATGGCTGAATTATGGGTGAGGGGATTCAGGTGCAGAGATGCTGGGTGACGTTAGGTACCTAAATGTACAATGAGTAAGAGACTCCTAAATATGAATGGATTTAACTTCCCTGCTCTCCAGACAGGCAGATCTGTGTTGCCTCCATTACACAGGGAAATCATGGCCTAGAAAAAAGTACAGCATTTTTAAAGGCATTTTTGACACTTTGGTCTGGACCTGCCCTATCTAGTCTCAGGCACTTGATCAAGGCTCATAAATAGTGGCTATTTGGCAAACCAAATCCCCTCCGTAAGACACCCATCTCCCTCTCTTGACCACAACACTCCTGACTGCCATCACCTCTTTGGTTTGATGGCAGAATTTCATCCCCGACTTTCCCAAATGAAGTCCCATCCTAATTACCCAGAGCTCAGCCAAGTGGCCACGCCAGGACTGAACGAGAGCCAGGTCTGGTCCTGCTCCCAGCCACCTGCCCGCTGAAGGGCTCTGCCCCCGCAAGCGGTCCTACCCAAACATCCCGCCTACCAAAGCAAAACACATTTTCAGTCCCTGCTGCTCATTTCCACGGGGCAGCAGACTATGCAGCAAGATGGCTCACATCATGTTTCACCCATTTGCTACTCAACGAATTTAACAACTGCATTCACATAAGTAACCCTCAGACAGGGCATTAAATGCCTAAACTCTAACGCTGAGGTACTGTCCCAGACACACCTACATCATCATGTTCTTGTTCATGTCCCCAGAAGAGCCTTTTTACAAAATCAAACTTGGCAGAGGTGTAAAAGGACCTTTCTTTCCTATAAATAGTTCAGACATCAAGCACAAGAAAATATAATAAATTTCCTAACAAATATATGCCATAAGAAACTGTACAATCAGTGTGAACTCAGTGAATATTTCGGATAATTTGGCAGCACAGAGGCAGCAAGCAGAACAGAAAGAAGTAGGAATAGCAGAGCCATTTCTCCAAATCCTGATACAGAAACAGCAAGAGGGTCAGCGCCCGTGCTTTTTGCATTTCACACTAATTAGTAAGGTTAATCCAATATCTATCTTGATCTTCTCAACTGCCATGAAGCACCTTCACTGACTATGTCACAGTTTGCAAAGCACTGCCAATTTTCAACGATCAAAAGCTTGACCGCAGCTGCCCCAGCATCATGACATTAAAAAAAAAAATCAATAAATAATAACAGCATTTAACAATCATTTGTGGACGATGTTTGCTTTTCTGGGTAGGAACTAACGTCTGATCTTTGAAATACAGGGTCATATTTGCTCAACGTTTTAAACTTTTCTCTGGCTCAGGAAGATGAGAACCTAACCTTTTCTTTTCCTTTTTAAACGAAAGCTGAGATTTGCCTAAAATAACATGATTACAGCAACCAGACTAGTTTTTACTGCTGGGATTTCAAGTTGCTAGACCAGGTGACATGACTGCAGCAGAACCACGTTGATGGTACCCATTCAGGTTGTCACTGCTGCGCTACAGTAAACAACCACCGTGTTGCTGCCTATTTGCTCTAAAGCAGCCCGAGTTACCTGTGGCTGAAGTCAGGTCCCTCTTCTGCTGCACCCACACACAGCGGCAGCTGAGTTTCTGTCCCACGGGGACACAGTAGCAATAGCATCACATAGTGGGAAGATGAAGAAGGGACATTTTATTCTGTCTTTTTTTTGTTGCACCTTATTTTTCCCAGGAATAATGTATGGTATGTCATTACAGAGCTTTTCTATTAAATGCACTGTGTGCACGCTCAGAAGTGGCTGGACTGAGGTTAGCTCTCCAGCCACGGCCACAGAGTGTTTGCTTAAGCCCAGCATCATATCCAGGTCTGAGCTGGCTCCCATCTAGACGGATCAGAGGTTTGGGCTGCATTGCCTCACATCTTCCCACCCTCGACCGTGCTCACTCCTGCCAGACAAGCTGTCACTGTCACTGGCATACGTAGCAGCAAATCCGCAATGCTGGGGAGATCCCTCAGCATGCTCCCACAGATAGGTGCCGGCCAAGCACTGCACATGGAAGGGCTGGACAGAGGGGTAACTGCCAGCAAAACACGTTTCAGTGTTACTGAGGGAATATTTTGTCCAGCTCCTCAAGTGGATGTTGCTGTGGGTCCATGTCCCTTGTTCCTGGGTCTGTGCTGCATGTGTGCAACCTGCTGGACTGTGGCCACTGAGATTGCACATCACACTCAGAGTGCGATACCTCTCTAAGCGGAAGTCTTGCTCTCATCTTTGGAGGCCTGTCATGGAAAGGAAATCTTGAGGACAGGAAAGGAAATATTTCCAGGATGTTCCTATCTGGAGCTGTCCTGAAGAGGTTCTGGAAGGGATGCACAGAAGCTGAACTACCCTCAGGAAAGGCAAAAGATGGTTTTCCCCTCTGAGGGCACAACAGTGACTGGTGGGGTCCTTGCCCAGCACCGCCAGCCTTCATACCTTGTTTCTTATCATGGCACAGATAAGGGAGTGCAGGATCCTACACAACAGGGAACTCCTGGAGAAGGTCAAGTTATTTGTATACACATTGCCACGAAAAATATTCACACCAAGCAAATGCACGCACAAGCAAACTCTGAAGAGCACTTTCCTAAGCTCTGTTTTTCTCTTCCTCCCCACACTCAAAGTTTATGTCCTTCTGACAATCATAAAATATAAATCTTCTGTCATTCCAGTGTAAACTTTATGAAATTAAGTGGTTCACATAATTACAGCCAAACATTCACGTGTTTTCCTGCTGGCTTCACTAGTTTTTAACCTCTGAAGTTTGGTTGTGAAAATCCCTATTCCATCCCCATAAAACAATCAGAAAAGCTCAGAGAGCGGCACTATTTGGGATCACTCAGGGGTGTTTGAGAAGGTATTATCATCTTTGCTTCTCTCAGAGCACTGCAAAAATGGTTTGCCTCCCTGTAAAAAAAAAGAGGACATCTTTCCTCTGCCTTGTCCCTCATTAAGGGTCTCCTCTTGCATCAGCTCAAGAACACATCTGTGCTAATGAAGACAAGGTCTTGTGTGCCACATGGGATGAGCAACAGAGTGGGGCAGAGCTCTACATAAAGGGCATTTTGAGGATTGTGCCTTGCAGGAGGAGGTGTTGGAGCAGGCAGGAGTGTGGTACACCTAATTACATTTGACATTCTCTAATGACGGCTGCTGCTCAGAGCAACAAATGCATTTTTTACTCAGGTTGGGCCCATCCATCTCCATAATCTTTAGCATTCTCTTGTCAGCAGCATCAAATCAAACATACTTGAGTTCTGCAGAGATCTGCAGCATCGGGAGCT
The DNA here is from genome assembly GCF_000710305.1 of Buceros rhinoceros silvestris. Lineage (NCBI taxonomy): Eukaryota > Metazoa > Chordata > Aves > Bucerotiformes > Bucerotidae > Buceros > Buceros rhinoceros. Next base: position 3,872 of record NW_010422712.1, on the reverse strand, counting down.
GAAGGCAATGTGCCCCATGGTCTGGGGTCTGTGGGAGTCCCAGGCCCACTTGGATACCTGTGCAGAGCTCAAGCGGCTTATTGAGCTGAGGCTGGTCAAGGGCACAAGTGTCATTGCCTTCTGCTCAGAAAACATCCTCGTTACAGAACACATCAGTAGCAAACAATCAATTAGAGGAACAAAGGAAGAGTTCAGAACCAGGACTATAAATACATCTGCATCTGTTCCTCTTTTGTCATGAGTGTCACCTTGTGCTTCCTGAGGGTCTGATCCTACTTTTGATGCATAAGCATCAGTGAAAGCTGCGCGTACAGAGCAAGGAGAGCATGAGACCCCGTGAGCAAAATCACTCAGCATTGCTGGGGCACATCTGGGGCTGATGACAATGCTTTTGACAAGGGAAGAACTGCAGAGGCTCACCCGCAGATGCAGTAGGTAGCACTCGTCAAGATCAGCGCTTCCCATGTTTATGAGGAATTTGATTGAGTAAAGGGCCTGGCAATAAACTACATGAGTGATTCCAGATTGCAGCACACAGATCCATCACATGCCTCTTCTCCCCCAGAGCATTATATTTCACCAAACTAGTGACACACGTTAAGCGCCACAGACTGTCGACCACCCACGCAGAGCGATGGTTCCCTCGCTGCTCGCCACCGCACCTTCCCAAGCACAGCAATTCCCCCCGGGTTCCCCAAAGCCGCCACATTTCACATAGGTACATTCCTCTGCCTTTAGTGGGAGCACTGCACGGGTACACGAGCCTGCAGTAGTAAAATGTAATTTGTTCGGATCTTTGCCTTCAGGATGAACACTAAGATGCTGCCATCAGCCAGAAAATTTGTGATCTAATTTAGAGGCAGTGAGGCATGTCTTGTCTTGGGGGCTTTTGGAAAACAGAGCTGGGTCCCCGCTTTTACAAGTGAGCAAATTTCTTTTTTTCTTTTTTTGAAGTGCTAAACAATGTTCATCGTTTCCCCAAAAGGCAGCAGGCTGAGATAGAAATGAAGGCACAATACAGAGGGCTGCTGGCTGCGCGTACAGGCTCCGGAACACCAAAGTTGGTGCTGGGGTCCCTCAGCCCTGTGTATCTCAGCTGCTGCTGGTGGTGGTCATTCACAACCAGCAGAAAGGGGGAAAAGTGGCATTTTGCAACTGATTTTTGTCACAGCTGCCCCATGTAGTGTTTTAGATGGCTGTCCTACAACTTTCCATACGCTTTCTCCCCAGCTCTCTTTGTCGGGAGCAGTGCAGAATAATAGGGCTATGAGTGATCGGAGGTTTCAGCTGCAATTTGAATGCACAGCATCCCGTTTCACCTGGTTAACCCTGCCTCCTGCGGGGTGTTAGAGATGGGCTTAGAAACAGCACACAAACAGGGCAACGATCTTTTTTCACCTCTTTTAGAATATTTCTGGGTAGAGTCTGCTTCTTTCAGTCAAGCTAAAAATACTGTTGAAAGAGTCTTTCATTGTGAAGCAGCACTTGGAAAGGTTTCCTAAAGGTCACAGTCTGGGACTGAGAGTTTGAGCTCTGGAGATTTACACTCTCAGCTCTTGCACTGAACTGTTACGTGTTATACAGCTTTGTCCTCCTTTGCCCCAGTGTACTCAGACAAGTCACAACCGCAGGGTTGGAGATGCCAGCACGCCCAGCTCGCCCGTGCCCTGTCCAACTGCAGCTGGAACACCAAGTACCACCACACAACCCTGGGGAAACAGGCTTGTGAGGGAGGCATCGCCTTGGCCCCTGGCAGTTTTAATGAGGAACCTCTTTCTCAGGGAGGGCTTTCAGGGGTGATTTGCCTCACCTCTAGCTGGTCTTCCATGTGATACCTTGTTGTGGCTCTGTCCCCAGGAGATGACCCAGCAGATGAGCAGTACAGAAGTATGGTTAACACCAGAAAGCACTGGCTGTGGGTGAAGAAACATAAGGCTATCCCATATAGATATCAGCAGGTCCATCCCTTTTCCACATTATCTTTTCAGAAGCAGCTCCCTAGGGGCACCAGGAGACTTAGCAGTGAGGTGATACACATCATCTTTGCTGACTAAGGCAATGTTGTATTTTTGGCCATAGGCATATTCTAGCTGTGCCTGTCACCAAAAAATGTGAGTTTTACTCAACATCATGACCATTCCTCCCGGCTCCCATGGGACCCCTCCACTGGGTGATCCAGAGCCAAAACTGAGACTTGAAAAGGAAACCTTTACCATTGGTCCAGCTCCTTGCTCCCCCCTTGGCAGAGTGTCAAGGGTTACATACTAACCTAGTTTAGCAGGACGCTTTGCTGCTTCGGAAGGAATAACACTTCAGAGGTAAAGCCAGTGTCTTACACGAGCCCAGCTGCTGTTATAGAACCTGCACCTCTCCCCGAGTTATGTACAGCCTAACACAAGTGGGTGCTTCAGCATCCTCCATTTGGAGCTTCCGAGGCAGGCAGATACTAGAATCATAGAATCATCTGTGTTGAAAAAGACCTTTACGATCATTGAGCCCAACCATTAACCCAGCACTGCCAAGCCACCACTAAACCACGTCCCAAGTGGCACATCCACACATCTTTTAAGTACCTTGAGGGATGGTGACTCTGTCACTTCCCTGGGCAGCCTGTTCAACCCTTCTGGTGAAGAAATTTTTACTAATGTCCAATCTAAACCCTTCTTAGAATCATAGAATCATCCGGCCGGAAGAGACCTCAAAGATCATCGAGTCCAACCGTTGCCCTTACACTGCCAGGGTCTCTACACCATGTCCCTCAATACCAGATCCACACGATTTTTAAACACTTCCAGGGATGGGGACTCCACCACCTCCCTAGGCAACCCGTTCCAATGCTTAATAACCCTCTCTGTAAAGAAATTTTTCCTGATATCCAACCTAATTGGTGCAATTTGAGACCGTTTCCTCTCATACTATCACTTGTTACTTGGGAGAAGAGACTGACCCCCACCTCACTACAGCCTCCCTTCAGGCGGTTGTAGGGAGTGATGGAAGTCTCCCCTCAGTCTCCTCTTCTCCAGGCTAAACAACCCCAGGTCCCTCAGCTGCTCCTCAGGAGACTTGTTCTCCAGTCCCTTCACCGGATTTGTTGGCCTTCTCTGGACACACTCCAGCATCTCAACATCCTTCTTGCAGTGAAGGTCCCAAAACTGGACACAGTATTTGAGATGTGGCCTCAGCAGGTACAGCGGGGTGATCACACCTGTATTTCCATATTCAGTGGATTTGGAAAGAAAACTCCAAACCAATTCTCCCTCACGAATGCTAATTTCCAAAGAGCTTAACTATACAATAAAAAGGTTTCCCAGGCTTTTTTACATTCCCTGCGCAGCAGCCCTGGCAGGAAGACAAACCTTCTCCATCGCCGCTTCTCCACGGCAATGTATTAACACATGGGAAATAAGCGTGAGCCACTTGCTCGGCAGATGCCACCTGCACCTTCAAACGACCTCAGCGCTGACAACGGGCATCCATCGGGGATGCGGGAACAACTCTGCGCACCAGCCTCCGCAGCTCCTGTCACGCGTAAAGTCTCAACGGCGGAGCGGCGGCGGGAAGGCGATTCTGCCCGAAACCCCGCGGAACTGCGTCCGTAGTAAAAGTGCTCGGCTTGGCCTCTGGGCATCGGGGATGCGGGAACAACTCTGCGCCCCAGCCTCCGCAGCTCCTGTCACGCGTAAAGTCTCAACGGCGGAGCGGCGGCGGGAAGGCGATTCTGCCCGAAACCCCGCGGAACTGCGTCCGTAGTAAAAGTGCTCGGCTTGGCCTCTGGGCACCCCGCTCCGCACCCGCGGGGTGATTTAGGGGGATGGCTCAGGGGCTCCGCTGCCCCGGCAGCGCGGAGGAGTGCGCGGCGGCGCGCAGGGAGG
>NW_010422711.1:0-23490 GCF_000710305.1 Buceros rhinoceros silvestris | reverse complement strand
CGCCCGCGTTGTGCCCCCTCGGAGCCTCCGGTGGGTGTCTGGAGAGCTCGGCCACAGGCGATTCCCATGCGGAGAAGCTGATTCTGATTTTAAGGGAAAGGGCATAACTGAATTAGATTAACTCCTGTGATTCAGTGAGTTAAATGTCATTAATGCCGTGGTCGTATGTGTTTGGGGAAATAATTCCAGGCTTTGCAGTTAAAGTTGCAACCGCTTCTGACAGCTGTATGAACATCACTGAAACAGTTCAGGTGCCCAGGATCTGACTTCTATGAAATTTGTGTTCAGCCATCACCATCCACCTCTAAGTACTGCTCTCTCTATCACAAAAGCAGAGACGTACCTTTAAAGCAGTGACATGGATACTTACACAGAGGGAAAAGGATCACATGGAAAAAAAGCTGCCGAGGGAATACCTGGGCAGTACAGATAAGTGCAGTGAACAAATCAGCATGTTAGAGCTGGCCACCGCATAGACTAGACCCGCTTTTTCTAACACCGAAGTAGCTTTTCTTCCATTGTAAATGTTAAAGGCATACGCCGCCGGAAATGAGGGTTTATCATTGCCTGTTAGCCAGAAGCTAGTGCTGCTCCACAATGGGTGTTTCTTAATTTGCATCACTATCCTCACTTGAAGGCACTACACACTTCAAAAAGGAGTGATCTTGTCCTCCCCTAGCTCTACTCCGAGCTGAGATCGGTTCCAGTCTTTAAACCGCAGCCAACCTTGTTCCTCTCGAGTTTGCTAGTTTGGAAAGAAAAAGCAGTGTAAAACGCCTATGGAACACGAGGGCCTCCAAGCCCTGCGCCTGTGAGTCGTCACCAGCCATGTAACAGTGTGCAAAGCTCATAATGAAGGGCATCATGCAACAAAAATCGTATCGTGTCAGGGAATGGACTGCCTGGGGAGACTCTACACCTTGTTAGTGTCTAGCAGAGTTATTACAATGCCTGACAAGGAAATCATGATTGTTCGCTCTACACAAAAGCACAGGAAGATATTCCAGCTCAACTGCTCTTCTAAAAAGAGAGCTAACAAATGTGAATGCTTCTGACTGGAAAACATCACTATCCCTTTCTCATAATTTCCCCCAGCTTTAACTGAAGTAAATTCAAAGAACAAATCATCGTATTAGAAACAGATGTAGCTCACACCAGATCCACTTTTTTAGTATTTGGAAGTCTTTTTTAAGTTTCTAAAGGTTAAAGGCATGGCCTGCCAGTAGCAATGGCCTGTCACCAGCTGAAATTGTTTATTTAAGGTTCTTGCTTTTGGTCAATTGACTTTATAACCTTGTAGTTCTTCTTTTCATTTAGTAGCCAAAGCCTCTCCAAGACTAGTGAAAAGCACATTTGCCTACATAGCAACACTCCCGTAATCAGTATTTGTGAAGGTCCAGCATCACACACCTCTACTGAAAACATGGTGCAAGCCTTTTGTAGAAAGCCATGCCGGATTTCTTTTTGAAATCTGCCTTGTGATGTGTCAGTTGTTTATTTGGTACCGTTGTGGTTTTAACAACTAAATCTACAATAATTCACCTTTGGGGAAGGGACTTTTATCTGCATCTACGTCCCCAAACTATTCCTTCTTTTCTCAAGAAGACAAAGGAACTGCAGAGAGACTGGTAGAGGCTGCCTAAGGAGACAGCAAATAAAATCAGGACTTGCTGAGGTCTGGAGATGGCTCTTCTCTCTGCCCTGGGTTACAGTGCACACTGGCTGAGGAAGCAGAACAATCATCAGAGGAAAACTGGAGGGAGGGGTATGAAAACAGCCCCAGGTGATGATGGTACAGAAGAATCAGGTTCACTGTTTTCTTCCAAACCCTAAAGCAGAATCCAGGATTCTCACATCTAAACCTTCGCCTATGAGTTAGTATCAACTACCTGTGCAACATCTAGGTAGTGCTGCACCTTTCTTTTTTATTCTAGCCCCTGAAGAGAAAGAAAGACTATGCGTGTGACCTCATGTAGAGGATATTGTGCTGCACCTTTCTTTTTTATTCTAGCCCCTAAAGAGAAAGAAAGACTATGCATGTGACCTCATGTAGAGGATATCTCTGTGGACCTGTGTGGTACTGATAACTACTTAATCAATACCCTTTCAGTATGAGATGAGAGTTTACCATTTCCTCTGTTTTGCTCCATCTTTTTTAAAAAGGGAAAACATTCAAGAGATATTTTCTTATAATACAGATTTACAAGAAAATTAAGTTATGGCTTCCCTGACAATCTTAGTCTTGGCCTTTTAAACAGATTAGCAGCCCTCATTTCCTCCTTCAATCATTCTGTATTAGACCCTACATGTGGCTCATGTTGGCCCCATGATTTGTGTACAATGCCTTAAAAGCAGCTACTGAAGTCCCACTACCAAGCAGCTACCTTGACCTTTCGCAGTGAAAAGCTTTTGGCTTCTACCTGGAAGGAATGAAAACCAGCCATGCAGAATGACCTGTGTGACAGGATGGTTCTTTTAAAAGAAAATTAGCATAAGTAATTGGACGCATGGTTTTAAGCAAACAGCAGCGATCCATATTACACAGGTTAGTACGGCTTCAGGAGCAGTTCAGGTAGTTAGCAAACCATGGCATTGAGCAGTTCACGCATAAGATGTGTGAACACTTAACCTTGGTGAGCCCGCCACTGTATGTTTGCATCAAAAGAGAGCTGTTCAATAACTGCAGACTTTCTAAGCAGTCCCTTGAGCCTGGCGGCAAGCTGTGAAAGCTTCTCTGGTTGTCACCAGGGAAACGACAGACCTGTTCAGCATGTGGTCAGCCTTCCAGAGATGAGGCTATTACCAGGCACCATCACAGGAAAAAACATCTCAAGACTAACTTCCCTAGCTAGAAATTGCATTACTGGTGCATATGAGAGGGTCAGTTCCTAACTCCGTAGAGGCTTCTGATGCAGTTGGTTCAGCTGGCAAAACTACTGTCAAGTTTCCTAAAGCTTTTGAGTTCAAACACAGGTTTTTATTTGATCTGTGTGATATGATTTAAACCTGATTAAATGTAACACCTGACAGGAAAGTCTAAAGATAGATGAAATGTTGTTCTCTTCTTTGATAGATATCTGGAGAAAGTAGTAAAATGCAGTAAATTGAAACCAAATATTAGTTCCAAAAATGGAACTAAATATTAGTTTAAAAATGTCATCAGTTGTGAGATTTGTCTCCAAACTCAATCACTTTTGAGTTTAATCAAAATGTTTTTGAAAATAGTAACAATGTTAACATTCCCAGTGCTAGAATGGCAAATTAATTTTTAATTAAATGATAAATAATCAACATAGCTGTTAAAAGGAAAGAGAAGAAACGTGCTAATTTTGAAGTCAATAGGAAATAGTTCTGTGAGAACAGAAGATCAAAGATGGCGTGGTCTAATTAAAATATAAAATGCTGCATGAATATCAAAAGGATATCTACAGCTCTGACAGACATTGTCAGGTAGTAACACAGACACCTGAATCATTCTAGAATCATCTTTGCCTCCGCTGGCTCCAAACTGTATTTTGTCACAGCCTGCATAGGAAATCAAAGGCAAAGCCAGGAATTGAACCTGGTTTTACTGTCAGAGCTCCTCCAGGCAAGTTTAAAAGTTTCAGTGAAGTTATATCAGTCTGTTTGTAAACTGTACAAGTCAAGCCTGACTGAAAAATAGTAGTATTACAGCTAACTAAAAGCTGATCTTTAATCTTAAATTCTGTCCTTGTTTTCTGTCTTCTCCCTTTCCACTCCTAGAAGCTTCCCCTGGTTATAGAGGAGGCTATGTGGCTTCTGTGTAACAGAAAAGTCACACACCAGAAGGCTGAATTCCTAATTAACAGCAGCTCCTTCCATTTTAACCGCAGCTATTTAAGCCAAGTATTAAAACAAAAAGAAAAATCAATAATCAAATTGTGCCTCTGTTTCAGATGGATACACTACTGATGATATTGAATTTTACTGGAATGGAGGGCAGTCGGCAGTAACAGGAGTTAATAACATCGAGCTCCCACAATTTTCTATCGTTGATTACAAGATGGTATCAAAGAGAGTGGAATTTACAACAGGTAAGCACTGGCTAGTTAAAATAGCTCCCCTCTCTTCCCCAATCCAGGAATGTCAGTGTCTAACTTTTGTTAGACATTAATCATTATATGACTTCTTTCTTTCAGGAGCATATCCTCGATTATCACTTAGCTTCCGGCTTAAAAGAAATATTGGATACTTCATTTTGCAAACCTATATGCCTTCCACGCTGATCACAATTCTGTCGTGGGTATCATTTTGGATCAATTATGATGCCTCTGCTGCCAGAGTTGCTCTAGGTAACTTCTTCTCAAAATCGCTGAACTACATATATACTCGTTACCTTGGAATACCGTAACCACAAATCCATACAGCTGACTGCAACAGCATTAACTGAAATCTTAGACATGCAGTGTAGGATCTTCGTCATCAGGAAGGCAGGCAGGTGTCACCTTGCCTACTTCTGAAGGTCTTGCTCTGCAGTTGGCTTGGGATCCTGTCTGAATTCCAGTTGCCTTAATGGTCTTTGGATCAGGCCAAAAGTATCTTGCTTCCAAACTGAAGCATAAAGTTCTGATTCAGGTATCTGAGGATAACTACACTGTGCAGCACCCACATTTCATTGATGTTAAAAAGTGTCCTCTCAGGCCAGATGTGGCTGGAATGAACACACAAGATCCTACTGACATCAATGTAGATATACCAGGTTACACCAAATAAGCCTGTTTTACTATATTCCTTCCTACAACTTTCTATAAGAACCAAGACCTTCTGCCACCATCTGCGCTTTAAGGCAGACATGCGTTTCAACTGCTAATGCCAGAAAGCCATGTTGTCCCAGCTCTATTGTGTCCCACCTTTCTGTAAATTCAACTCACTACACCTGTGCCCAGAGCTATTATCTAGATGCATTAATGACCTGTGATTAAATCAGACTAAAAAATAATTTCATACAGCTAAAACAAAACACACACACAAAATAAAGAATCATGCAGTGATGGATAACACAATGAGATGGAAATGCTTTACTTGCAAGCACCCCTTTAACAGGAAAAGCTGGTTTGGTACAAGCACATATGTATAACTTTCTCTTCGTCAAAGACCATCACTTCATCACAAAGCTTCCCTTTCTCCTTTCCACCCTCTGTTTTCAGGCAAAAGCTAGACACTTATTTTAGTTCCCCAGAGCCATGCAAGCCACCCTATGGTGTCAAGCAGGGCTACTGCTGTAAATAAAGTTAGAAGCATTTCCTCCCGTAAAAAAAACCAAGCGATAAAGTCTTTGCTATCCAGGTCAGCTAACACCATGTTCCCTAGCAGAATTATTGTCAAAATTAAAGCAAGATGTACCGAGATAGCCTGGGCTTTCGAAGGCTAGTTTGTTCACCCTCTGTTGCATGGAAAGCCAAGGAATGAGCTAATCAGCAGGCCTACAAGGAAGTCTTCCTTTCCAGTCCTGCAGAACGCTGTTAAGAATCTGATCACATAATTAAGCCAATCTGCATGAGAAGTGCATGGTAGCTGGGCAATGCTGCCATTATGCCTTTCACACTCACGTCTCCTTCCCAGTCTCATTAGTCAATGTCCTTTTCTTCCTTTTGCAGGAATCACAACTGTGCTGACCATGACCACCATCAGCACCCACCTCAGGGAGACCTTGCCAAAGATTCCCTATGTCAAGGCAATAGATATTTACCTGATGGGATGCTTTGTGTTTGTGTTCTTGGCCTTGTTGGAATATGCCTTTGTAAACTACATATTCTTTGGGAAAGGACCCCAACATCAAAAAAAGGCAGCAGACAGGGCAGGACATGCTACAGGCGAGAAGAGCAGACTGGAAATTAATAGAGTCCAGGTAAAACGTTGAAGCTAACTTTTCAAATGTTATTTCTGCTGTGACAATGGTGATGAATCTGATGACAGAGATAAATGCAGTTTAAACACATACACAAAAGCTTTTAAGGTTGTCTAATGAAAAATTGTTTTTTAAGGAGATTACAGCAACATACGGTTTGTTCCTTCTTCAGCTGAAAACAGAGTAAGAAACTACAGAAAATGCAAATGAATACGCAGAACAAGCATTTATTTGCCACAGAGAAGGAATACAAGGGGTACAACCAAGTGAAACATTTACAAGTTCAACTGTATATGTCTTTGCTGTAGAAGGTGGTATAGAAAAAATATTTGCTATATGGTTCCTCTTTACACACCAAAAGTAGAAAACAAAGACAGACGTTGTTGCTTTGGTGAGTCCTGAATAAACCCACGCCACTGAGCTTCCAGGAACACAAGGAGGATGCTGCTAGGTTATAATCGCTTTCACAGATGTCAGGATGTTTCCCTCAGGCTAAATTCAAGCAGCCCACAGCTACCCCCTCTTAAAAAACAAGCCAGACTAACTGCAGGAAGTAATATTACAGACTTTTTTTAATATATATAACATGGAAAATTAATGTAGAGGTACATCACTAAGCACTTGCAAACTTCTATAAACCTATTCTGGTTTTGCCCAGTTTTTCAGAAATTATCACTTCCCTCGGGTGTATTTGGACCAATCTAAGTCAGAGGAAAATACATATCCTAATGAGCCAAAACTTCTATTCTGTTCTCTGCTTTTCTTACAATATATTACATCCAAGTATTAACGAGATCTTACACAGGCTGTGCTATAAAATTCTGTACTGTTGTGGCCTGAGGTGATAACATTTGGATAAATCCGTGCAGTCTCTGTGCAGCTTGACGAATGAGACTGACACTTAAAACTGTAGCAGGTAAGATTGTAGCTTGATGGTTGCAATTTCACATACACATCAGGAAGTGCATTTCAGAAATTCTGTGATATTTTATCAGTTCTAGAATTGTGTGTCTTGGGTCACAGCAGCCACACCACTACAACTAAGCATCATTAATAGGGTTGTCATGCCCTCAGTCTCAGTAAACTCACAAGCCCTTTAGAAGTCCTTACCTGCATTCGCCTCCTTTCTCTATGTGTAAGAGATGCTTTATTACAGTGGGAGAGGAATTAAGCCACCCTGTTACGGATTGCTTTGCACGGACACTGTCTAACCATTTCTATGGAAGACAAGGAAGGGAAAAATACCAACAAAACCCACAAACTCTGACCAGCCACCTCAACAGCTGCTGAGATAACCCAACCTAGGTGAGAAGAAGCACAGCAAGTTCATGATGAAGAGGGAAGCAACACTTCTTCAGAGGTCAGCCTTGGCTACATGGGCCCCAGTGCACTGAACTGAGTAGAGGATGACAAAGTGTAAATGATAAGAGGGCAGGTAAGCTCTTTTTCTTACCTGTTTGGAGAGGTTTTGTTTAACTAACAAAAAGCCCTACTCATGACAAGAGGTTTTGTCTAAATGTTATATTGTCAAAGATTACACTGAGACCAGTAATCAGAATGGGATGGAAAGTATTTACAACCAGATTTGAACTTTTCAGAGCATTTTTCTGACAGAACACAGAAGACATTCGTGCTTTGTACTAAGGTTTGTAAGTATTTACGCTTTAGACTGCAATTCCATTCTGAAACTGGGAATGCTTTGAGTGAACAGACTGCTTTCTACCCAATCAGTGCAGGTTTGTGATTTTAGATACATCTGTATATACATATATACAGACACACACATGTGAATAGACATCAATGGATTTTGTTATCCCACTGGCGATGCAGTGATGCGAGACCTTGTGAGCAGCATTCGTTTTACTTGGTATGGAAGTGCTGATGTCCAATAGCCATATTCCTGTCATAGCAGGAAGAATGCACATGACTGGAACAGTAGGACACAGTCATGTTATGTGAGGTCATCTCCCAGCCCCTTCCTCACATTGTAAGATTTTTCACTGGTACTATGAAGTCTGTACCAAAGCAGAGGAAAGTTGTCTTTGGAGCACAGAAGAAGTACAGCTGTAAGTATGTACAGCTATAGGATATTTTTTTCTCTTTTACTCTTGACCCATACCACTTATCCATACAGGGACCTAAAACCCATAGAAAATATGTAACTGTGCTTCCTCTCTTTGTGCCAGGTGAAGATACCGCTCATTCTCATCTGACAAACAACTCACATGACTAAAAGAGTTTAAATTCCTTCATCAGATAACAAAAGTGTTAGACATGTGAGCAACATTCAGCAAACTGACCGCGATATTAACACACTATAGAGAAGACCAGATGGAAAATTAAACCATACTGCTGTTTCATATGTGGCTGTTCCTTGGTCTACAGACTGAAGAAGGTGGAAATAAAGCCTCTCCAGTTCCACAGTTTGTTCCATTTTAATTTTTAGAATGCCAGAAAACAGTAATTTGTACTAAACAAGCTTTCTGTGAATAAAGCATAAAGACTGTTTATAGCTCCTTGTCCATTTGTTGAAGCTAGATCTCACTCAGGAAACCACCATAATTATGGATAAGTAGGACAAACCACCCAGCAAGAAAATATTTAGGTAGTTCATGCATGCAACTGCCTCTGTTTCCCCAGATAATTATAATGTGAATAATCATTACACAGATGTCATTTAAGCATGAGAAAGAGGTAGGACCCAATCATAATGTGAGTTGGAAAGAGGCTGAGCCATTAAGGACACATAAATGCCAACACAAGGCAGGTGATAGATGGTCTCTTGCTCCCTGGTTCTGCACAGCATCACACCATCCTTTCAAACCTGTGAACCACAAAACACCTGGGATGGAAAGCCAGAAACCAGCCACAGGCTCCAAAGAAAACATGCTATTTTCCAGTGCAGTAGCTACTGGAAGGAGAAAAAGGAGGGAGCACATCACCACGCAACTAGCTCAACATTCAAGTAAATCCACACCTGAATAAGCACATCCCTGCTGAGCATAACCTATTTCTTGGCAGATCAGATTGTGATTACACTAGTGCATTTGTTCCAGCCAGACAGCTTGTATGCGTAATATGGCCCCGAACCTTTCATCTTACGGGAAAGGAAAGGTGATTTCCTACTGAGACAAAACAAAAGTTCTTACCTTTTATCTCCCAGTAGAAAACATTAAAAAAAATCCAAACAGGTAAAAACCCATTCCAGACAGCACTAAGCATTTGAAATCCATCCTCTGCCAAGGAATGACAACATGTTCTTCCCCTAGAGCTGACTGAGTACATTTCATATGGTCAATACATGGCTGTTGTTTTGGAGGGGTTTTTTATTACTTTAACTATTTTACACTTTTACACAATATCTTTTGATGCTCCTAAGCAGGAAACTAATTTTCTAAGCAAACGTACAAGCCAGATTATTATTTCTTTTTATGATGTTTCGTAAGCACACAATCCAAGCTTTTCCATCACTGATGAAGATTCATATATATGTATATATATATGTACCTGTGCTGATTTAGGCTTTAGATAGTTCCAGTGCAAATAAAAAATAAAAAAATCTATAAATTCAGTACAGATACACACTCAATATAGGTACAAATGTCAGTACAAGAAGCGTCACCACATACATGCATCTGAAGAATACTTTAACTTTGATAATTATACCAGATGACTAACACAATGTCAAATTTAGATGTTTTGACATCCTCTTCACATATTCTTCGTATGTTCAAAAGACAAAAAAAAAAACTCTTCAGCTTTCTACAATTTTAGGCAAAATTTATGCATTGTACAAACATGGCAAAGTGTGTATGTTCATGCAAACACACGTTTAGGCTCAGAATAACTTTTAAGCAAGAAATCCTGTTTTTAACTGAACAGTGGTTGGTTTGTGTAATAAAATCTAGGGTATTCCAGTTAAAGAACAACAAGGTGCTATTTGAAAAAATAAATGTGTTATATCCAAGCAAAGAAGAGCTCCTCTGGGCTTTATATGTCTCATCTTTCCTGCCTAAGGAGGGGACTGAGATATTCTACTCCTCAGCAGACCGACAGCTAGGGGGCCAGAAAACTGAGTAGACAGAGCCTTGTCTCTTCCACCCCCATTTTTTGTCATGTCACCTGATGCAAATGTGTCAATGCCACAATGGCAGTGTACAACTGCAATACGTACCTGATGTGGGGAAACAGCCTCATCTCTGAGACATGAGAAGGAATGAGTTAAAGCCTGCTGGCTATTTCTGATGCACAGGCTTCCTTTAGCACAGGACCAACAGCAAGCCCCAGGTAACATCACATTAAGTAAGTGAGAAAATATTTTAAGTCAGAAAATTTACAGCTTTTCCTGAGCACGTATTTCCTGTTAATTCATTCTGACATTAACATAAGCAGAACTAATAACAAGTCTCTTTTGGGGATTCCTTGACAATTTGTACATTTTCCAGATTCCTACGGGAATTTGTAGAAATCCTGCACTTCAGTAACGAAACCTCAGCTGCACAAGTTTTAAGAATATTTTGGAGTGAACTTCAGTAAATTCTGAAAGGGTTTTTAACGATGTGGGAAATTAACTATTAGTCCAGCTTCATGTCGCACAAGCAAATAATTTGCCCCAGGTACATAAGAAGAGCTTTTATAATTCCCTGAGCTGATTTATTCAATGTCAGTGTAAGGCCCTCTGCTCTGAATTGCAAAGTCTGCAATTCAAAGACTGAATTTCTTCGTGATGTATACAAATCATCCTGCCTAGAAGGATTTAAATAAACTCATTTTAAAATATAACAGGTTTGTTCATAACACTTAAAGCAGGAATTCATATGCTGCATGGCTTATAATAAACTGACAGGGTCTTTTAGATTAAGAAACATCCTTATGAATCACTTTAGATTGTAGGCAGTTATGAGTTGACTTTACAAAAAGACAAGCCATAATAACTGTTTAATGATGCTTGCACTGCTGTTACTGCCATACTAACACTAGAGTCAATGAGTTTAAACATTAGATGATGTAATTAAAGACAGCTCAAAGAGCTATTTTGTATAACTGGGAAGAACAGGTTGACCTATCCAAACCTCTGAGAATTGGGGGGAAAAAAAATCTCTTTCTACACAGAGAAAACTCTGAGGTCATTGCTCTTTCCACAGAAAATGTCAGAACTTAAGAGGAATGAACAGTCCCATAGTTACGGCAGTCCTCTGGAGAGTAGGAAACCCTAGCTTGGATATTCCTTCTGTTTAAATATGAAGGCTGGACCTAAAAAGTACAAACTGGGTAGCCCATATCTCAAATAAAGATTGCAAATACCATGCTGGTTTGTGACCACGTGGCCTCTCTAACCCAAAATATGTGAGCTTTCCTTCCAAATCAGTGATGGGAACTGGGATGTTCCCACCAAATGCTCAGTTTGGCATGTATAAACTCAGTTGCTAAACCTCAGTAGAGCATTTTCTATCTGCGGTGATTTATTTCTCCGTTTAGAAGACTTTTTTTCCCCACAGCTCTCCTGGGTAGCTTTTGTACAAATAGCCCCTTCACTTCTTTGTTTTCAGTTAGTAAGTTCTTAGTCTGGCACACTGTTAATACACCAGCAGTCATCACACAACATTTTGTCCTTCCAGCGATGGGAAGAAACATCTTCCATGCTGTCAGGTGGAACCAAGGCTTGCTCTGGTTCCAGCTTTCCTCTGCAGCAACCCCCAGAGACTGAATTTCACCATGTGCTCTGCTTCGAGTTTTTCTTGAACTTACTCCAAACCTGATGTAGATTATTATACCTATTCCTAGCTCTCCTATGTCTTGCTAAATACATAAAGCTCAGAGTACAACAAGGCATTGTGTATTACTGGTGCTTTACAAGACTAGATATTGTCAACAAGTAATTTTTTTCCTTGGTATAAAGGAATGGTATAGCTTGTAATATATTTGCCGTAGGTTCAATGCCACAGTTCACAAAAACAATTTTAATACTCAAGCCTCAAGGCAATGTCTTTGAAGTTTCACTTAAGAGATCTGTGTATTTTCCTCCTGTGAGGTACAGTGGATGTTTAAATGTCTGAGAATTTGAAACATCTAGGAAGTTCTTTATGGACAAGTCAGGAGTCATCCTGGAAACACCAAAAAACTTTTCCTAAAAGAGATTTCTCTACAAACATCTAGAAAACTAAAGATGCATGAAAAGGTAAATGCTTTGTAGTAAATCATCCATTCATGGTTAATTACATTCATACACAAGAAAGGCAATGATAATGAAATATTTTAAATGTGCATCTATATAATGGCTTGTGCCAGACATGTACATACCAGTTGCAGTTTCTAGTTCTTTGCTTAGGTACTTAAAACAGTGCCCTGACTCAATAACAGTACAAATAAATTAAGTGATAAACACATCTGAAATGACTGTTTCTGGTACCAACATATAAAAAATGCAACTGATTTCAAGGTTTCATTGAGTGGATTATTCTATCTGCACATGAGCAAGTTAGTGGTATCCTGAGTGGGGATTTCCATCTCCACCATATAGTAATTCTCCAAAATGAATTCTCATCACAAGCATTTTACAATAACTAATAAAATACACGTGTACCTTCATGCTCTTCATATGACAAACCCATTGTTACAAAACTGTTTTTGAAACTAACTTATAGATCTAAACCTGTATAAAACCAAAGAAAATGGGCTGAGACAGCAACATTTTACTTTCACGCTGAGTATGTGAAAGCTTCAGGTGTCAGGTCACCAGACATTGAAAATCAGTATTTCATAAAGAATGTGATCTAAGGTAAAGATAAAATTAGAAAAGTTTTACTTTACAGGGGATGGGATAACTAACTGAATTAAAATGTCTGAGGCCAAGGAGCCAGGTCGGGATGGAAAGTACTTAAATGCCTAATAGCTAATTTCACACTAGTCAGGGAAGTGTGTTCAGTAACTTTTCACTTTTATCAATGTTGTACAAGACATGACTGTGACTGCAGTCCCGTGTGTCCCTTGGTAGTAGAGCCAGAAAGTACCTGACAATCTGGGAAACACATTGGGCTGGATGAAGAACTTGTCTAATTCACATTTATTCCTTGATGCAGGTTGATTCCCATGGAAACATGCTTCTTAGTGCACTTGAAATGCGAAATGACATCAGCAGCTCAGACATGTTCATGAGCCTCCGTGACCCCCAAGCCACCACATACTTGTACGACAGTGCCAACCTGCAGTACAGAAGAGCCACTTCCAGCAGAGACCTCTACAGTAGGAGCGCTCTGGACAGGCACAGGCTTCATAAAAAAGGACGCTTACGAAGAAGGGCATCCCAGATCAAAGTCAAAATCCCTGATTTGACTGATGTTAACGCCATAGACAAGTGGTCCAGAATGGTCTTTCCCATCACATTTATTCTTTTCAATGTTGTTTACTGGATGTATTATGTCCACTGATTTATGCAATAATGTTATCATAGTAATTCTACTTGTTTCTTTTCCTTCTCAATTTTGTTAACTCTGAAGAACTGCAGTAGCCATAGTGTTACATGTTCAGCCACTGAATATTTCTAGATTCAAGCTTTAAAAAAAACCACCCCAAAACAATCCCAGCCTCACCACGTCAGATCAGAGTAGTACAGATCTGCTCTTAAAAAGCACCTTCAGCAAAAGCGCTACACCTCAGTTTTTACACCAATGACCTTTCTGTACCTGTATTTATCTTTTTTTTTAAGTAGAATAAAAATTAGTCCTACTCTATTTCTTACCACGTTTTGGCACCCCACAGCAGCATGCTTCCAAACAAGACAGTAAAAGGACTCAAAGTAGTAGATGTGTCACAGTCTTTCAGAATTTAGAGTGTAAAGAAATTTGAAGAAATAACTGATCAAAGGATAACTATTTCATCACACATCATTTCAAAGTTAATAGTTATACTAGGAATTATTTCCCCAATGTCTGGAGAAGTATCACTAAAGGAGGCAATGAACTTCAAAAGAAAGTGTAGCAGAGACAAACCGACTGAGTTCCTAACTGAGGAATCAGCTGGTTGGATCTAACTACAATTTTTTTTTTATTTCCACAAAGTTGCAACTGATGGGAACAATTGTGCCATCTGTAATTTTGTATTAAAAAGTAAAAAAAAACTAAACATGTTCATTCCTGGAAGCAACTACCAAGCAATACCCCAGCCCCAGAGTGACTGCTTTTCTTGACTCCCAGGTTTCCTGTGCCTGGCAACATATTCTCCCAAAAGCTGGCGGATGACTGGGAACAGACGTGAGGAGAGTTCTGCACAGTTTCCTACAGGCTCACTTCCTCCACTGAGGAACAAGAGATAGAGCTGAGTCTTACAGCACACTAGTGATGTTGGGTGTTGCTGCTGCTGAGGAGTTGCCTCTCCTCACCCAGCTGCTTATCACCTGACACAACTACAGGCAAGAAGCTGGAGGCGAAGGGCTAACAAGGTCCATGCAACTCAAAAAAGAACAGGCCACTCATCTTCTATCTGTATCAAATTAATTTCCCTTCTCTATTGCCAGTTTTTCCCTAATAATGTTCACACTATGTTGTCTAACATAGCATTTTATTTAAACAGAAATTTTTACCAGTAAAATTTTATTTTGTATTGAAATTGTATAAAATTTATATTGTATTTCATACTTCTAGGTGAGTCAATATACAAGCCAAGATATACAAGCCAACCCAGCCTATGTCGGTACCAAGTTGATTGTTACCAGTCCCAGCTGGTATAGAAAGAAATGCTGATCAGGACAGCGGGCAGCAATACCCAGAGTTAGGAGTTAGTAAGGAGTACAAACAAGTGATGTGGAAAGCTTCTTCACCAGTTCCTCATTGCCTGGCAGTAAAGTCAACTGGTGACCATATTGCCAGCTGACATTACAACTTTTTAATCAGACTATAATAATAAATGAAGCACTCCTACCTGTTAATGTTTGTCACATCCTGCAAGACCTGGACCTCCTAAGAGATCAGGACCTGCTGACCCTTCCCTTTGTTTGTGCAGCAGGCTCCTAGAGAAAGAGTCTGGAATGACAAATCACCAAACAAGAAAGGGAATAGGTTTAACTTACTCATTACAAAAAAAAAACCCCTATATGTATATATATATATATGGCTGAAAAATAGGCATTTGACATTGCTAATCTAGAGGGGTCCTCGAGACTATCTGTTTTTCTGTGTGCTCCAAAGTCTGAGTCTCATCCCAAGTTCAATGGAACACAAAGGTGATCTCCTCAGCTGTCTTCTCTCTGCTAGAACATTTAACCTCCAGTTTATTAAAGAGTTGCACAATTTTACCAGATTAATCAGCCACTGAGTACAACTTGAGGCAATTCAGAACAAATATTAACTCAGTCAAATGGCTCTTCTGAACAGGCTACAGAATGTATGTATGCCTGTCCCCACCTTAAAACAACTCCATATAATTTTTCAACATTTGCACCATATCATCAACCAAAATAAGAACTGCCACACATTATCCCACATGGGACACTTTGATTAATTTTTTAGTAAAATTTAAATAATATTTAGGTCAAGGGTATTTTAGTGGCAATGAACAATGATATTTTAGTATCATAAAATAAACGATACACAGAACATTTGGAAGTCTTCCATGCTTAACAAACTGAACTGTTTATAATGGCAAAAAATAGACCCAGGAGGGAGACAGCAGCAGGACTGAATGTGCTCTCCATTCCAAACACACTCCATTAAATAGTTCTGAATTCCATGAATGGGCACCAGACCTCACAGAGGGAATAAGTCCATGAGCTAGGGAACTTGACAGCTTTGTGCTTACACACAGAAATCAATTCAAAGCAAGGAATACGTTCTGCAGATTTGTAGTGTAAAATACTCTGTGAAAACCAACTGCCTGTGCCCCATGTTTTTACATTACCTGATTTCCCAAAGATATTCACAGACAGACTACAAGTCCGTAATTCAGCCCAGCTGTTCCGGTGATGTGGGGACATTACAACCCCTCCTTATAGCTACAGTGGACATCTAGGAAGGGCCAACATCCAGAGTGGCATTGAAACAAGAGTTTAAGTTTAAAAAAGGATCGTTTGCCTTCTATCACAAGAGCAAAGATGAGCTTTACTGGTCTTCAGCGTTTTTTCTTGTAGTCTTCTAGCATCTGCATACACATAGTTTCTAGCTTATGCATCATCCAGTGACTTCATGCACAGATGTTAGGTACACGGGCTAAAAGCAGTTACATTGCACACTTCCAAGCAGAAAAAAAAAGAAGGATATGGAGCAGAGGAAGGGCCATTAACAAAACAAGAGCAGTGCACATGCAAAGCTCCTTCAGAATGGTATGTTCCAAAATAGTGGAGCCCACCCTCGTGCATCCGGAGCCCTTCAACACATGCCACCAGTGCAAACTGACAGCCCTGCTGTCAGTTTGGAACAGCATGCACCAAGATCTGGCTGCATGGAGAGCTGAAAGGCACACTCCTGAGTGAGGAAACAGCTGCCAGCTCTTGGCACAAAGTTTTGCAGCAGGGGCTAATAACCCCACCACATATGGAGGCAAGAGGCACTTACTGCAGGTTGGCAGTCTCTTAGACCACAGCCAGCATCTTCTGCCTCCCACTGAGCTCCTATTCACACATTTAATCACCAACTCTGGTAAAGAAAACAGAATTAGGCATACAAGCTGGTGAGGCACATTGGATTTAAATTAATACCTCTTTCAAAGACTCGAAAGAAAATTAAAACCAAAGCTTGGGAACAAGGCGCACACCACAACTAGCACATCTTCCCTCTTTACTACTTCTAGAAAAAAAAAAGCAGAAGAAAATATTTCTCACTTGAAAGCAATAGCTTCACAGCAAGGAAAAGTCAGTGGTTATTAGGTTATTAGAGGCACGGGATGAAAAAATGTGTGTCTTTATAGGTTACCCATGTATAGTGCCATCTGGAGCCAGAAATTAGTGAGTATAAAAGAAATACAACCTCTTCCCATCAATATGTTGGAGTCATTTGCTGGCTTTCAGCAATAAAGGTGAATAACGCTGTAGTGCTAAGCCCCATCACTGTCATACTTCAGTAGTTCGCCTGTCCTTAGGAACCAGAGTTCAGGATCAGCATGGATAAGGCCCTATTGCTAATTAGATTTCAGCTAAACCCCCTTACGATTTGTGCAGCTGTCTCATGTAATTTGTACTGGAAGTCCTTTTTAGCTGGGTTTTCCAAGGATATGAGCTTCTACTGTCCCTGAGCATGTACGCTTCTGTGACTACCCGGGAGTCTCCTAACAACATTTGAAACCATCAGCAATTTCAACCAAAAGGTAAGAGAGCAGTAAGGATCTATGAGATGCCACATTCCTGTAAGTTTCATCAAAGCAGCTAGCTGAGCAGAGGACAAAGCTCGTGTTAATCCACCCCTCTTCTCTGTCAGAAACAGGCTTGATAAACCCCAACCTTGTAGGTCACAAACAGTATTTTCAAAATGACAGGAATATTTCTGACAACATTCCTGTTTTATGCTACCACTAAACAGCACAGAAATTGCCATTTCAGAGTTACCCACTGGTTCACCTTGTTCACCCTTATAGAAAATGTTCCATCCCCTTGTACTGCAAGTGGAAGATTTCTTGAGATAAATCATGAGGAAAGTCATCCAGTGCTGGGGCTGTCTTCTGCCAGCTGCTTCTGCTTCCTATCGCTGACAATTCTCTGCTCCTTCTCATGAATTCTTACGTACTGAGGATGCACTGCTAACACTGCCTTGGGAGTATTAGTCAAAAGAAAAAGAGCTGTGTTATACCTGTTATGTTCAAAAATATTTTAAAATGGTTTCTGCATTGCAAAGCATCAAAGACCACATCTGTATTTGTACGTTTCTTCCTACCCCTGTGAGCATCCACCCTGCAGCCCAAAGAAGGCAGATCACAGAAGAATATTGAATTTCAGTATGTAATTATACCAAAAAGTATATGCACAGGGTTAAAGGATTGAGAGACAGAGGAGAAATCTGGCATTTCTCAAAGGAAGAATAGGTGACTTTGGTCTACTGTCTTTGAGTGCAGAGGGAACTCTAATTATGTTGTCAGCTCCTTGGTGTGATTATTTCTTAATTATTTTATGAGCAATTTTGAGTCTCCAAGTGTTACAAAAACATCACCTCTTGCCTTGTGCTGGTGCCAGTCTAAAAAATGGCCTGATAGTCATTCTTTTACATTTTCATTCCTGGCAAAATCCAATCTCATTTGAGCATCGTTACCAATGAATAGCTAAAATAATTAGATGTCAGCAGAAGCATGTCGTCTCTCTAGAGACAGTCTCTGAACATTAATGTCTTTTTACTCACCACTGGCTATCCGTATCTGCACAGTCTTACACCAAAGTATAAAGTATCAATCACACCACCAAAAACGTTCATAAAGATGGTTTCCTTTGGCAGATTATTTTTCAGTGAGAGCATCAGCAACCTTGTTCGCACCTATGAACATACCAGTTTCCTTGTTCACGTCTCTGAAATGCCATTTACCATTTACTCTTTTGATCTAGCTGACAACATATTACCTGATTTTTTCAGATTTTCAGATGCAACTAACTTTGAATATTGCATGCTGCAGAGAACAGCAGCTTTATAAAACAAAGCTGGCAAATCATTTCAAGAAAGAGCTGAACGAGTCTTTGGCATAGGTGAAGAATTCAGGTTTGGGTTTTACAAAGGCAGTTAACAGCCGTTCTTGTCAGATTATCCAGCGGTTGCTCTGGCTCCCATCTATAATCAGCATCAACAGAAATACGGGAGATCTGAAAGCTCTGCACTTGCAAGAAACAAAATTTCTTCTTTTACTGTAGCCATCAGAAAAAAAGTTACTTAATCTATAAAATTAGAGGAGTCCTTCCCCCCAGACAGTCCTCCACAGGCCCTGTGGACCTGTAGGAGTTCCCAGTTAGAAAAATCTCCCCACACGTTCGAGTGCCTTTCATTACCGTATTAGCTAAATTAGCTGACTCACCGGACGCTAAACCACAGCCAGAGCCTTCTCTGTGTAGGACTCCCGCTGGTGCTAGCACACATGAAGAGTATCTTTGAGTAAAATTCCCAGCCATAGACATCGTGAATGGTTGAACATCCAGTATATCCTCCACAACCCAACTGAAAACACCATGCTCTGCTCCTGTGATGACCTTTCCACAGAGCAGCCTGACGATGTGAAGCACACAGGCTTGTAGAAGTCCACAGGATGAATCTTTGTGAGATTTGCCTCCTTTTCTATGTTTTGGTAACTTTACAGAGGGAAGTGTAGTATGCTGCCAACTGTAATCAAGGTGGATTTAAAGAAGTAAAATCTTTATAGACTATGTTGATGCACTTATGAAAGCATTCTCCGATACCAGAAAAGTAAAAATCCCTTTATTTCTGATACTTCATTATAAATACTAATTCACAACTCAAAGTGAGAGCAAAGTGTGCATACTTCAGGACAGGGTGTTACTGGTTCTTAAAAGCGCCTTTCAGATAAAAGCAGAATCATGTTTCAGCATGGCTTGCTCCAGAACTCAGAAATATTCTACAGGCTTATACAGATCTTTTAAAAACACGGCTTATTGACATAGACAGCGGCTTTGTTGCAAAAGCGGGTTTATTACAGCAGTCACTTCCGTACTAACAGTTTGCTGGTCAGATGCAATTCTGATTCACTTCAGTCTGCCACGATGAAAGCTGAAAAGATTGATCATGAAAACCATGTTTTTCTCTGAAATCAAGGGAAGATTTCTATGAAATGGAAAGAAGTGCAAAATGAAAGCCAGTGGAGGGCAGGCAACGTTATTTTTATAGTTCAGTTTTATATTTTGTATCAAGATATGCTGCATTTTCTGATTCATTTGCAGGTCTGTTTATGCAATGTGAATTGCTGTATGTGCTTTTTACCCGTTGAAATGAGAACTTCATACAGTGTGTCCATCATGTGTACTATTTTCACTGTGTCTCTTGGTTCTAAGGGTCTGCTGTGCAAAATGTTGTCTCTGGTCTTAATTACTTAATTACTTAAGATTACTTAATTACTTAAGATTAATTAATTAATTGCTTAAGAGGTCTGTGCATAGTACCCATAAAACCACAGAGGTTTCACCAATATATTTATGATGCTTGTTTTCCGGTTTTTTGCCTGCACAACCACAAGACCCAGAAGAGAGCTGCTCTGCAGGGGCAAACACTGGGAGAATATGAATCCATGTCATATCACCCATGTCAGGACAAAAGGGGGGGCATCACGTGGGAACAACCGTTACAAGTTAGCATAACGGGATGCGCAAACACCAAAGCCATTCAACTCACCATAACCAGCTCATTTGGAAGAGCTCAGGCCTGGGAGAACACAGAAAAATATGGATATGGACAAAGTGAGCAGACAGGCAAGGACAAAATTAAAAGTCATTTAATGTTAATGGAGTCTCTCTAAAATCCAGCACCTTTGGTCTGATTCCTACACCATCAGAAAATTTCCCTGATACCCCTAGTCACAGTCCCATGTGGCTTTGTGAGTGGCGTTCTTTGCATCACAGCCCCTCCTCAGCTTTTGTTACTGGTCCAGTTCTTGTAGTTCACTCTAGTCCCAGGCCACAGTTCCTCCAGGGGCTGTGATGTGCACTGCAGTGCTCTGTGCTGTATGAAAACCTCTGTGCAGAAATGTAACACCAGCTTCCTTACATGACCTCCTGTTCAGGCCAGAAGGGAGAATTAGCCACGCATACCTGACAGACCCGGCCACATGAGCTTGCTTGAGATGTTTCCGTTATGAGTATATTTTTCCCATTCACTATTTTTTCATCTCTTCCTTCATTTATCAAAGCGTACATTGAAGCTGACACCAATGTATCAGGTTTTGTGAAATCTCCAATTTTTTGCATCAATTTGGCCTGGTACAGTCTCCACAAAGGCCTTACCTGTCACAACGGGAGATCTTGCTTGCTCCAGAAGTACCTAATTCTCAGAGCAGAGACAGAATGAACCTATTTTCTGACAGATGGCACAAAGCAGAGAGCAGAAAGCTCTCTTCTCCGTTCCACATGGTCTTTTTCCTTTCCATCTACTGGAGGCTATTACATGCCTTACAGAGACAGTTTGTTTCTCTGTAGACATGTAAGGTCAGGATGCACATTTCACGTGCAATTCCACGAGAACCATGTTTTAGCTGGTAGTTCTCAAACGCTTGTCAAGTGGTGCTCTTCTCTCTCTAGCCTTTCACATGGACATTGTTATGTCCCTGCCAAAACCATTATTTTGATGGTTATATAAACAATATTTAGACTTTCAATAAAGTCTACACACACGAAAAAGCAGCTCATGGTACATTTATTAGTCACATCATAATAGAAACTGTCTTTTTTTTTTTTAAAGCAAAATATAATTAAAAAATGATTCTTCAGCCTTTCCCAATCAGTGCTGCAGTAAAGAACAGGACACATACAGGATGATACTAAACATGAAACACCACCACATACCCTTAGAGAAATTATAAATCCATTTTTACACAACTTGCTATAAAATTTAAACTATGTAAACTCTAAGTCTCCACTACTAAGAAAAAGTCCAAAATATTTTCAGATAGCACCTACTTTTTTTTTTAAATTGCTTTTTATCAGCTAGATATGAGGCAGATTTTGCAACAGAAGTTTCATAGATCAAATGTAAAAATGGAAAATATCATTTATGGCTTTTCTTGTTGAGAAAACATAACTTTATTTTGAAAAATTTACTGGGTTTTTTTTGAAGAAGTGATCTTCGAAAGCTAAGAGGTAGCAACAGAAAAGTTCTCTTCAGCAACATACTGCAAAATAAGTTTTAATATCCACTTTAATATTCTTTGAAGTACAGACTTCTAGGTATCTGCTTTCTCAAGTGTCTTCACAGTGCATCTATAAATTGTCTCCTCCAGGACTCCCGTTCTTGGCAGGCCCCGGCCGCCCCGTGCCCGGGTCTGTGATGTCTGGAGGTAGAGCAGCGACTCTTTCACGGGCACCCCCTTGCCGTGGGGAAGGAGCTTGCGTGCCCTTGTGAGGTTGACAGCTCTGCTGGTGGTGGCATGTGCCTCCGGTGGGGTCTCCCAAGCCAGACAGGTCTCAACTGAAGGGTCAGACAAAGTGTGTCCACGGGCAGGATGGGCTCACTAGCCTTGGGGCAACCATCCTAGGAGAAGGACAACTCTGACTCCAAACCCGGGCAGATGGAGCTCGTTTAGCCTTGTAAGGCTCCATCTAAGAGAAGGACACTCTAACCAAACCTACGACCTGAGGACTTCACTGTCACCGTCCAAGCTCGCCAGGCCCTGGCAGAAGAACCTCAGGTGTAAAGGGTGGAGCCAGTTCCGCGCACGCTGCGCCTCACCTAAAAAATCCACCGCACAGGCCTGAAGGGTGCACTCATCGCTTGCAGTGAGTGTGGGAAAAGCCCTTCCCAGATCTTCGTTCGGGAAGCCAAGCCATGATGATGATATAAATTGTATAAACGGATCAGCACACAACTGACTTCTATCCAGTTGACATCCCAAACCTGAGGGTGTACACTGGTATGAAATAAATCGCTAGCTGTTTATTAATTCTGCTGCTATAAATAAAAGGAATGGTTTTCAGTCCTTTTGTCATAAATAATAAAAACAATGTGACAACAATTAAAATCAGTTAAAAAATCGGTTACCAAAAATTAAGCCTCTTTTCTCTGCAGAAGCCTTTTAGCAACTATCACAGTGTAATGAAAGTGAAACCAGAGTTACACCTTCAGTAGGCATCATACAATCCAAGAAGCATTTAAATGCATAAGGGCGTATCAAAGCAGTATATTCATTCTTCTATAAAGCAACTGCATCTGGAGGACAGGGAAAGGTGGAGTCAAGAGAAATATACCTATGAATAACATAAATAGACCTGATCAAGTTATTCCTCAGAGTCACAATTAAAAAACAGAATTCTCCTGAACAGACTGCTGGGCAACCCACAGTGTAACTCTTCCCAGATTTTTCATAAAGCTAAACAAATATAAATTCCAGCTTTAATTTTTTAGCTTGAATTTCACAGAATCATAGAATGCTTCGGGTTGGAAAGGACCTTTGAAGGTGATCTAGTCCAACGCCCCTGCAGTGAGCAGGGACATCTTCAAGACCAGATTGCTCAGAGTCCCATCCAACCTGACCTGGAATGTTTTCAGGGATGAAGCATCTACCACCTCCTTCAGCAACCTGTTCCAGTGTCTCACCACCCTCATTGTAAAAAATTTATTCCTTACATCTAGTCTAAATCTCCCCTCTTTTAATTTAAAAGAGCCTGTCACAACAGGCCCTGCTAAAAAGACTGTCCTCATCTTTTTTGTAAGGCACTCCTTAATCACTGGAAGTCTGCCATAAGGTCTCCCCAGAGCCTTCACTTCTCCAGTCTGAACAAGCTCAACTCTCTCAGCCTGTCCTCATAGCAGAGGTGCTCCAGCAGGTCCATGTTCTGCCTGTGCTGAGGACTCCAGTGCTGGACACAGCACTCCAGGTGAGGTCTCACCAGAGCAGAGTGGCAGGATCACCCGTAAGGACCTACTGGCCATGCTACTTTTGATGCAGCCCAGCATGCATTTGGTCTTCTGGACTGTGAGCGCACATTGTCGGCTCATGTCCAG
>NW_010422710.1:9847-24685 GCF_000710305.1 Buceros rhinoceros silvestris | reverse complement strand
TTTAGCCTGGAGTAGAGGAGGCTCAGGGGAGGTGTCGTTACTCTCTACAAACTACCTGAAAGGAGGTTGTAGCGAGGTTGGTGTCAGTCTGTTCTCCCAAGCAACAAGTGACAGGACGAGAGCAAGTGGGCTCAAGTAGCAACCAGGGAGATTTAGGGAAGTATTTCTTACAGCGAGGCCTATAAAGCATTGGAACAGGCTGCCCAGGGAGGTGGTGGAGTCCCCAGCCCTGGAAGTGTTTAAAAGACGTGTAGATGTGCTGCTGAGGGACGTGGTTTAGGGACCCTGGCAGTGCAGGGTGAATGGTTGGACTCAGTTGCGGGCATCGCTGGTGATGTATCATCAGCACAAGGCCAAGATGTTGCTCTGGTGAGCCGTAAGCCTTGGAATTTGTGAACAGATACAGAGGACACCATCGTGTGCCAGGAACCGCTGCAACAACTGTGAAGGTTCTGCCTTGGGTAATAAGGGAATGAAACTGGGTGGATAAGACAATGGGGTTGGTTTTCTTTAGGTTCATGAGAAGCACGTTAGAGCATTGTCGTGTGATGGTCACGTGATGGAAGACGTATTGTCGCATGATGCAAATTAATGCTTTTGGGACAGAGTATATAAAGCTTGCTTTGCCGCTAATAAAGGTCTTTGGATCGCCGAATCTCTGTCGGTCCAGTACCTGCCTCTGGGCCCCGGGATCCGCGGCTGGGGATCGTGCCTTAATGCACCACACTCGATGATCTTAAAGGTCTCTTCCAAGCAAAATTAGTATGGGACTCTGATTCTGTGTTGCTGGTGCTGACTGTTACGATGCCGAGTTGCATAAATGAAGGTGCTTCGGCAATGATGCAGCTTTTAAATGTGTACGCTCATATAGGACTTTGTGGACGTGTGGATACGTGCCGTTGGCAGACCATACGTGTATGCATCTCAGTGCAATTTGGTGAATAAAGAGACATGCTTGTGAGAGTGAGAGAGAACTGAAGAGAGTATAACTACTGCAGGACTAGTGTCCAGGAGCCAGGGATTGCTGTGAATTTCCCCTATCCCAGTCAGGACTGCCCAGTGACCGAAGTCCTGGCAGTTGGCTGCCTCCAGATGTATACGACAGCCTCCACGTTCACCTTCTATAACAGAAGCCACTTGTGATGTATTCACACTCTTTTAACTCTGCCTGGGAGCACTGGCTGCTTTTCTTGACCTTTCCCATGCCATGTCTACCCGTAGTCTCCTCTCTCCCAGGCAACACGCCGACTCAGAAGAATCTAGAGTGATTAAAGATATGGCAAAAATCTCCCGAGAGGACAGACTGTAACGGTATTGCAAAAAACCCCCTCTAAATCCAGCCATTTAAAAATTGCATATAAGGGCAGGTAGAAGGACAAAGAATGGGATTAAACAACTTGTCTGGCCGTTAGGGTGGACTAAAACTAGTTTCCCCAGCTAATCCACTGTCTTCAGTGCCCCTTGTTTCCCACAGTGGCAGCAGAGATGTGACCAGGCGGTCATCCTCTGAAATTACT
The DNA here is from genome assembly GCF_000710305.1 of Buceros rhinoceros silvestris. Classification (NCBI taxonomy): domain Eukaryota; kingdom Metazoa; phylum Chordata; class Aves; order Bucerotiformes; family Bucerotidae; genus Buceros; species Buceros rhinoceros. The sequence continues at coordinate 23,168 of NW_010422710.1, read as the reverse complement.
CCATCACCCTCTCTCAGCACTGAATGTGTTTGGTTGGGGGTTTTTTTGGTTCTTGGGTTTGGGGTTTTTTTTGTGTAGGTGGACAGCTAGTGCTCTTCAGCAGCGTTGCTTTGTGTTCCCCGAAGAATATCCAGGAGAGCAGATTCTTCAGGGACAGAGGTGCCTGCTTTAAGGAGAGTCACTTCTGTGGCCTGGGGGTAGTTTCTGTTTTCATCTCATAAATACTCAGAGGGTATTAAATTACGTGTGTGGTTACTCATCAGCTTTCCTCACTGACTTCACCAAAATGCCTGCCTAATTATTGCTGTTTTGTTTTCTGCCTCCTTGACAGTATGCCAAGGCACTGAAGCATTTTGGAGAGAGCGAGGGCAAGGTACAGCCAGATGAATTTTTTGGCATCTTCGACACTTTCTTACAGTCATTTGCAGAGGCCAAGCAAGATCTGGAGAATATGAGGAAGAAAAAGGAAGAAGAGGAGCGCAGGGCACGCATGGAGGCCATGGTGAGGACCTGGGCACGGGAGGGTCTTTTCATTGCCGTTTCGTGTCCCAGGAGAGAGGGTTCGAGAGAGCCAGTTTCAATGCTCATGTCCTGTCACTTTTTCGTGTCCTTCTCCCTGGCACATCTCTTTGGCATCATTCTCCTCACAGAGGCTGACAATTTTTCCTGCTGGCTGTCCCGTCGGCTCTCAAGAGCACGCTGTTTGGCTCTTAAAGTACCCTCCTTTGGATTCAGATACCAAATCTAGCCCAGACTGTTCTGCCCTGGTACTTTGCAGTTTGATGCTGCCCCTGCCCAGTGCCAGACTATCCTGCTTTCAGGCTGCAGACTCTGCGCAAAAGCTCTGGAGCAAGATTTCCCTCCGTCCTGCCAGCTGTTCAGCTTCCACTCAGACTCCATCATCACCTGCTGCGCGCCGGTGGCCTGACAGCATATGGTGATGCAGCGAAGCTGCCGGCGCCTGCTGCAGCTCACACTGGCAGGGTTTCTCTCTGGCCAGCCTTAATGCCTTGACTACGGGGGCCACATCTGGCCTCGATGCAGTGAGAAAGCTTTTGTGCATTGTTGATTTTGCTTCTGGGAGACAGAGCCGTGTCCCCCCCGGGGTTCCTGTGAACCAGCATCTCCCTCTAACTTCAGCCTTCCTGAGGCCTGAGAATAGCTCAGAAGTCTCCTGCCTGCTTACCCCCTGCCTCTGCCGCCATGGCCCCAGGCCTCGCTGTGGGGAGCTGCTGCTTTACACGTTTGCTGGGCCAAAAGCGCTGCTTTGTGCCTTTGAGAAGGGGAGAGAGGTAAAACACCAGCATGCCAGCAGCCTCACTGTTAGCCGCAGGGATAAAGTGCCAGGACTGCGGCTCAAGTTTCTTCTCAGCCAGCCTGCCAAGTGCAGGGGCCAGCTGTTAAAGCACTAGGATGCTTCCGTAGGACTAATACGCTGTGAAAGAAGCTGCAGTTTGCTTACCGAAAAGTCCTCCTGCAACATGGGGCTCGCGTGCAGAGCGGTCGTCCTGCTTCCTGACAGCTGCATCCATCCCGTGCTATTTCCACCTTCGGAGCCTGGCTGTGGCCTGAGCGAAAAAAGCACGTTGTGGACCTGAGGAAGAAAAGTGGGAGCCCCAGATTTCTGTTGGCAGTTGAAAGGCTGCCAAGGGAAGGGGAAGGGCAGCACCAGCATTCAGGGTACGCAGGTCCCATGTTTACTCTTTGCTCCAGGGTGGCGGTTCTTGGTCAGGCAAACATATGCTGCTTCTCATTCCTCATCTCTTCTGCTCTCTGCTTGCCTGTGCAGGAGAGAAGCCCAGCATGGTTGCCTGTTGGTTTGGCACGGCTGATGGCCTTGTGGATAACTTCCTTAGCTCTCTCTTTTTTTTTTTTTTTCCCCTCCTAAACTGTACTGATGCATCTTAGCTGCTTCTTGGCAGTGTATCTGGCAGTGATCTGGCTTCTCGGTTACGTAATCCTAAAGTTCTATGTCTTCCTCCACAGCTAAAAGAGCAAAGGGAAAAAGAAAGGCGACAAAAGAAAGCGAAACCTGGAAGCATCTCTGAAGAGACTGGGGAGTTTGATGACCTGGTGTCAGCGTTAAGGTCAGGTGAAGTCTTTGACAAAGACTTATCCAAGCTCAAGCGTAACCGCAAGCGTTCAGGGAACCAAGGATTGGAGACAAGCCGGGAGCGTGTGGTGACAAAGCTAAATTATTAATTACAAGAGGAAGAAAAATAATCCACAAAAAGATGATGATGCAAAAGTGAGAAACAAGGAAAACGTGTGTGTGCAATAGCATCTGCATGACAGCTGCCCCAGAGGAGTTCTTTGGTCTGTGGCTAGAGATGTTATCTTTCCGTGATCAGCTTTCCTCTCATCCCTCCTCAGTGCTTCTAATTTGAACCGTTACGAAAGTGCCTCTGTGGAGCCAGCAGGGCCTGTGACCTGGCCACGCAGAGCTGATAGATTTGCTTCGGCAAGTTCGTGTCATTAAGGACCTCATGAAGATGACAGAAAGTACTTGGCCTTGCAGACTGCCTCACAGCTGGAGAAAGATATTTTTCTACGTGCCAAAAATAAAAACTAGGACTGATCTCCACCTTGCTGATAACAAGCAAGCCTGGTTTCAGAGAGCTCTGGAAACACCTGTCACTTCTTCAAGCTCTAGACTGGCCTTCAGGGGCTTGTCAAGATCTGGTTCTCAGGGTTTCCAATTCTCTTCCAGAACTGGGTTTTATAAGCCGTTGATTAGCACCTGGAAAGTGTTTTTGATCTCGTGTTCTGTAGAGTGTTTTTGTATGGCCTACCCTGTCCAAAGCGATTGATTCTCAGAGGGAAGTGATCAGGGTCTGGAACAAATTGAAATTCAAGAATTGGGACGAACATAAAATACTTGGCAAAAGTCTTTTGGATTCTTCTTTTCTAGAAGCAGTTTTCTGGAATTTGTTGATTGTTGAGCCTTGAGGCTATGAAATGCATCTTCCAGGAAAGAAGCTCTGGGTTTCTTTAGAAAACTAAGCCACTGACAGGTTGGAATTACAACAGGCTGTTTCTTACCTGCTTGTGCAAGATTTCTTAGTGCAGCCTAATGGAAATTAGAAGCTCCGTAGCATCATCCACAGGTCACAAGCAGCAAAAAGTGAACAGGGACATTGGCTGAAGGAAATGAGATTTATTTTTCATTTGATGCTGTCTGTGATTGCTGTTGGCACGAACTGGTTTTTCTGTCCAGCAGGCTGACTTTCACTGCTCGCACAGCGATCCTGCCCAGGGGAATCACACAGCCCAGTGCAATATGAACGCTGTCAAAGGAGAGCCTTGGAACCCACAGCACAGCCTTTTTCATTTTAAAGGGATGAACCAATGGAGAATCCCATAATGAAAACGAAGAATTTTTCCAGGAGGATACAGAATTGTGCAAGGCAAGGCAAGCAGGCTTTGGAGATGGGTTAGTTCATTAGAAAAAAAATTTTTATTTAAGGTACATGAATGAAGCACATGGTGGAAAAGCAAAGATCCCCGAGAATTCTGAGTGTCTTCATGGCTCTAGGAAAGGGACGGGTTTGTGTGTGCTGTCATGGGCTTTTTTTTTTTTTTATCTTGTCTTCCTTTTTTATTATCTTCCCTGGAGAGTAAAAGAGGAAAAGAAAGAAATGGTGATGGATTCTTCCTCCTAGATAGGAAGAAAAGAGAAAACCTTTTAGAAGAGGAACCCACCATCTACAACCACCAAGAGCCTACAGCACAAAATGTCAAGGAATCCCAGGGAAGTGAAAAAGCTCCATTTGTCACTTTAATCATTTGCTTTGGTTTTTCTCTGAATGTCACTTAACGCCAGGCTCCGCACGGAGATTGCAGAAGAGACCCTCCTCTGCCGTGCGCATTGCCTGGTTAGTATTACACATTATTGATACTGAGAAACAAACTGTGGTGTTTTTTCTGAACACTTTGAGAGTAAAGTAATTATGAAAACTATGGAAGGAAGCCAAAAAGTCAGAATTGTTAAACTCTGATTTTTTCCTTGTTTTTTCATTGAATTTTGAGTCTCCCACCACATAATTTTCCTATTTACAGCATTCCAGGCGTGCCTTTATATAATACTCATCGTAAAGAGCAGGTATCTTACAAGAACTGGGTGCATTCTCCTCCCTTACTATCCCGCTCTGCTTCTGAGATTGGCTGTTAACAGCCATGCACATTGCAGTGGACACGAGCACGTTGGAGGAGAAAGACTGTGTTTCATAAAGGTTTTTGGAAGTTTAAGAAAAACGCTCACTTTTTAAAACATTTTTATTTTTAATTACAAAATGGATTTTTAGAAATGTCTCTTGTAAATTATTTTAACAAGCTCCTTGCTGCTCCCCGAAGTAGACATGCTATATCTCAGCCCTTTTTGTTTGTTTTTTTGAAGCATGCCGTATAACCTATGCCGTGTAAGCCACACGAGAGGTGGTCATATGTGCCAAATTGGTATACAGTTGAGTTCAGGTTTGGATAATCCCAAATTCCAAAGATTATGCTTTTCGGGATTAGAACGTGGTAATTTTTTACCCTCTTCGTTCTCCCTGGGTTTAGGACTCACTCAGAAATTCAGGTGTAGTGCCAAGGTCAGCCATGGTGCAAGATGATGTGTCTCATGGCTCTGCTGAACGCACGTCTGCCTGCTTGCTCCCCAGCTACTGGCTGGATAAGGCGGACTATCAGCATGGCAGTGCCATCAGACAGGCAACACCTCAGGGCAAAACCTTGAATATAAACACAGCATTTCCCCCACTCCCCGGTATTGGTCAAACCAGGTGTGTGCTGTGCTTTTTGAAACTGAAGTCACTTTGCCAGGCCACAAATGTAGCAAAAGCAGAGAGAGCGATCAGCCCTCTGTCCATGCGTGTACAGAGCTCAACCCTGCATTAAAGAGATCCCGCGTGGTGGGATGTGGCACTCTGGCCACAATGACGGGGCCAACGTAAGCTGCTGTAGTTTTGCCACGTCCTTGACTCACGCACAGATAATGAGAGGTTGTGCACCTCCTGTAAATCAGCCATGGGATGCTTACAAAGCTTGGCGTCATGCCCCTGATTCTTTGCAACTCAACAACTTTCTCGGCAGTCTAGTGCCCCAGACTCCTGTTTTGAATCTGGGATGGTGGCTGCAGGCTTCAGCTCAACACGCTGGACAGCCGCCCCCGTGCTGGCTCTTGACTCCATGGTAAATGTTTGTAAAGAGGAGTTTGGAAAAGTTCAGCTACGCGCGGAGGAAAGCAGTGATTTCTTATAAGTAGTGACAAGCAGAGAGGCCCTTCGCTAGCTCTGCAGTATGAGATGAGGCTGGCCGCATTGAAGATGAGGAAAAACGTTCTCTCTGCTCTAGGATCTAACGTCACATTCTTGCTGAAGCCAAAGTTTGTCCTTGCTTCTCATTTCTCAGGTATTGTGAGTGTATCTGTGCTCTGTTCTCCATCAGCAGTTTTGTCAGAGCTGCTGAACACTGAAGGAAAAAGGAAAATCTTATTCCTTGTCCCCTAGTGCTGGCAGAGCCTGAGCAGACGTAGCAAGCAGCTGTGAGGTATAACATTGGGATTTAACCTCTTAATCGCACGGAGAGCTGGAGAAGAGCCGGGATCTGCCGTTGTCGTTGCACCTGTGCCTAGCGCCAGCGTTTTAAATGAAATCATTCTGGCTGTGGAATAACTACTGGAGGAGAGGTGAGAAAGGAGGATATAACCAAGGGCTTGTTACGCTTCCTGCAGGAATGTAGTCCTTGCTGACTTTATCAGGAAATTCTTGACATCTAGAAGAGAAGGTACTTTCTAACTCTTCAGAATTTGTCCGTAGAGGTTTAGTGCTCACTCACCTCTGTGTCTCTGTGTTGTTTTTAAGTAATTAGGGTGCATTAGGATGATCCCAGAAAAAACTGAAGAACTCTCTTCCCTTCCCAGTCCCTTTGGTCTGGGTCACTCTTAGTCGGTCATAAGTCACTGGAAGTGCTACAAGGTAAAGTGACTTCAGGGCAGGAAGGCCCTTCTGTGCCCTGCAGCACAGCTGTCATCCAGGCACAGGTTCCCTATGAGAGCAGAAGCAGGACTAGTGTTCGGGGGTGAGAGACTCCCCGCTGGGGAGACGACCTCCGTGTCCTTCAGGAGCATTTCTGTAATGTGTTCGTAGTGTCTGAGGAAGGGAGAAGAATCGTGAGGGGCCCTGGTAGGAGACTGTGGGTAGGTGTTTCTGTAATGGTCAGCCCCGCTGGCTGAATCTTTCCTCTTCTTTAGGGAAGCTCACGCTCTGAGCTGGGTAACGTGGAAGAAGCTTGTGTCAGGAATTTCTGTGAGGGGAAAGGAGACCAGTTGTACAGTTGCTGATGTACATGATATATGCAGTTTTGTTTCTGGGTTGGTTGTTTTGGGGTTTTTGTTTGTTTGTTTGTTTGTGGGTTAAATGATCTTTTAAAAAGAAGTTTTAGGAATGTCTAAGGGGAACGTTTAAATCTAACACCTCTATTTATTTTGCCTTATTTTAGTTTGCTATATTTGTATGTATACACTGTATTACAGCAAGGACTATTGAGACCATGCCAGGGCATTACACCAGCTTGACAGCTAGCTTGGCTATAGTGCATCGAGCTGAGCTAGGCGTGGGGATCTGTGCGAGCAGGCTCGGTGTGGGAAGGGAGGGAAAAAAAAAACCTTCCATTTTGCCTTTGCTTTTTTGTCTGCCCCTGGTGATCCCGGTTCTGGGAAAGTATGCATTTTTAAGGCATATGGTGAACTGATGCAGGTTGATTATTTTAGAAAACTTTCTATAAAATCTGTTTATTGCTCATCATGAATCACAGTGAGAAGATTGAGAACAGTTAAGCTGTACGGTTGCTTCACCCTTCCACACAAATTCTGTCCATAATGTCAGAGACGCTTGGATAGATGGGCAAAAGTGGTGTGTGCCCTGGAACTTCTCACCAAAGTTAGCATGCTGGTGAGACAAGCTTGGACAGTTCTCCTTACTCAGAGAAGGATTCCTTCCTATCTTCAAGGCCAAGGAATAAGGATTTCTCCTACTTCCCCTCTCTCCTCCTGCACCCCAGATTATCCAGAGTAAACAAAATCTTTCTACTGACTGGTTTTCTGCCCGTAGAGCCGCTAACTATCACCAGGTGTTTGGGGTCGTGGCTCCTTGGCTTCTGTCCTTGACATAGGAGATTTATGGTGGCCTGCCATCCAAATAGGTGGCCTCCATTGGCCACCTTAGCTTCTGTTACCAACGGTTAAAGAAGCCAACCTGGGTAACGTAGTTTGGCCAGCTGAAAAGATAGCATTTATATGTGTGTGTGTGTGTATGTTTGTGTGTTTAAAAGCTATCATCTACCAGTCTAGGTAGTAGTTTTGATTACCAGTATCCCCTGAAGTTGTCCAGAGTTTTTCTTCTCACTGCCTGCTAAGGATGCCATCGGTCTAGCATTTGACATTTTGTTTCTCTAGGCAGTCTGGATGCATACAAACCAGAGTCTTCTGTTACAGGTGGTACTGTAGAACAGATCCACTGTAACCAGTACAAGTTGCTCTGGGTTTACAACAGTGTAATTCAAAGGAGTATCTGGTTCAAAACTCTCCTTTAGGCACTTTAATCTGTTTACAAGGCGTTCCACAGAGCTCATGAAGGGCTATCCACCACTAGAAGCACTCACCCAACTGATCTAGAAAAGCGTCTATGACATGCCATTTCCCCACCCCCCCTTCATGCTTGCCATTAAACAAGCTCTTTGAAAACCTTTGCAGTTTTCAGAAGAATTGTGAGGGGATGTCAGGTACCCAAGCTGTTCTGTGCTCGACACCTCCCTTCCAAACCATCCTCATCAGTCATTCTCCTCCCCGTCAAGCCTGCTCAGCTTGATACTTGCAGATCGCTTTGAGAGGTGCCCCTGCCCACCAAGCTAGAAAGTACGATGCTGCTTACTGAAGTGAGAGGTTGTATGCTGGTGTAATGCCTTAGCATATCCTCATTTCTTAGTCAGTTTAAGACAGTAAGTGAATTAAATGAACAAATCCTGTAGTGTCCTTTTTATCTGTATCTTTTTGTAAGAATATACTGTCATATTAAAAAAAAAAAAGCAAAAAAAATTAAAGATAAATACAGTGTCTCAGTAAATTTCTTTCTAGTTGCAATTTCTGTGCATTTTGCTGGAAAGTTGTAAAAGGTGATTTGGAGCCTGGGTGAACTTCTTTTTTGCTAAGCTCTTGGTGTCTCTCTTTGGTCGAGAGCAGGCAGCTCTTCAGGTGACACAGTGTCTGGCAGGGCTGGTGAGAAACTCGACAAGTTGTTGTAGGGGAACAAGCAATGTGGTGGGACAAAAGCACATTATCCCCACACCTTCCAGTTGTAAAGAGCCAGTTATGGAGCCACGAGGTTCCCATATCCAAGGGTGCTCTTTAAAAGACTATGAGTGAAGCGCTGTTTCATTGCTCTTTCAGAAAAACAAAAGGAAGACAGGAGTTCATTAGAAAAAAAAAAAAAAGGCAGTCCTGCTGTCTAAGAGTTCGTAATCCATGTCTGGACATAACTAGTCTAAGAGAGGAAAGGAGTGCAGGGCTGCAGCATTGGCTGCGAGTTCACTTACTTAACTGAACCACATCACGACAGCAAGAGTGTGACTCGGAGGAGAAGAGGACAGGAGAGGATTTCTTCAAAGGAAGGAGTTAAATAAGACTGAAAAGAAGCCAGGAAAGCAAACATCAGGAGTGAAACTTTCAGCTCCTTCAGCTTGGGAGGGAAGAAGGAGAAAAGTTAGAGTGAAGAGCAGGGCAGGTAGGAAGAACACGAGGACTAGGGCTAGTTTGTGGTTTAATCAGGGGATGTGCCAAGGAATTCCTTGGAGATCAGGGACTCAACCTTGTTTTCATCTTAGACACAACATGTGCAGCTGTTTCGTTTACAGGTGGATCACCCTGCCTTTGCTGATGGAAATAGTCTTCTGACAAAATTTATCCTCAAGCCACAACTTGTGCTGTTTCTCTTCAGCCCATCAAAGGGCAATGTTTTAACCGTGAGCTCCTGAGAAGCCCATGCCTAGCTTCGAGTGGGAGCCTTGATGACTGTGCAGCACATTCCTGCAGTTCAGGAGGGTCCCAAACAAAGCCCTGGATATTGGTTCTGGCTCTCAGGTGGGAAGGACTGTGGAAAGGAGCAAAAGCAATCAGGGGATAATTGCTTGCACAGGCTGAGGAACAACAGGCAGCAGATAGGAGTCCGAGTGCTGTGTGGGAAGAAGACTCTTGGTTTGTATTTCCTAAAAGGTGTCCTGTTTTCAGCTAGGATGGGGTTAATTTCACAAGCCGGGAGGGGCCGCAGCCAGGATGGCTGAATCCAACCAGCCAACGGGATATTTGACTCCATACTGAGATCACGCCCAGTATATATAAGGTGGGGAGCTGGCTGGGGAAAGTGAGTGAGATTTCAGTGGGCAGCAGCGGTAGTGGTGGTTCCTGGTAGTGAGCACTTCTGGTTTATGTCACTCACTATAGTATTTCATCAGTATTATTGTTATTTATTACTGTTGTTGTCTCGTTGAGTTGTTCAAGAAAACTGTCCTTATCTCAAACCATGGGGTTTTGCCTTTTTCTCCTGATTCTTTTTTTCCCATCCCGCCGGGGGGTGGGGGGAAGGGCGAGGCGGGAGGGAGGAGGGGGGAGAAGAAGAGTGAGCAAATGGCCACATGATGTTTAGTTACCATCTGGGCGTAATACATGGCAGTCTTTTTTGGCACCCAAGGTAAAGTTCAAAGGGTTGAGATAAAGACAGATCTAACCAGAGCATGTTGACACTTTGTTATATGCACTTTTTTATATCAGTTGAATAGCCCACAGTCACAATGTTTGTCTGTTTGTTCGCATGGTGGTACTGTGTAAATCACGGGCACCGTGGCTCTGGGAGACGGATCAGCACTGTCATGTTGTATTGGGTATTGTTGACTTATGATACGATGAGGTTAAGGTGGTATTTGTGGGTGGTGGTGGTGTTTATTTGTAATCTCACCCAATCTATGGGTAAGACAGGGGAGGACACTTAGCTTCTGAGAATTTTGAATAGCCTTGGGATGACCAAGCCAGCACGCTTTTATTGCTACGTCTTCTGAATGTGTCCCAAGCCTCATTTAGGGTTACACAGAACTTTTCCAAGACTACTGCCCAGAGATCTGCACCACGTCTGGGTAGTTATGAGTGGCAGGGTGTGTGGGAGAGTATGGACAAGTGCCTAGGACAGCGGTCACCTCCAATGTTTTGGAATTTCACCCCTGAACAAGTGCAGAATCATGACAAACTAGTAAAATATTTGGAAAAAGTATCTCACCAACCTGGCAACCCCAGAGAGACACAAATCACTGGGTTGTCCTGGGGGCTGGCCTATGCCTGCCTTTTGAACAGCCCTTTTGAACACAATTCAGTGCCCTCAAGGGGAAGAGGATGTTGCTGGACCTAAAAATAGACCGACAGATGCTGCAGATGAACCAGGGAACCAACCTGTGCCAGTATCAGTTGCCCATAGACAGAGAAAGAAATGCACACATCAAAAAAAAAAAATTTCTCTTAGTGAAGGTTGAAGATGAACAAGGGTCATCACAAGAACAGGCAGATCTAGAGGCAATAACCTGATCTGAAAAGGAGGCTCAGGGAAGATGAGCCCTCTACAAAACACCTCTACAAAAAGTACTCTCTACAAAAGACCTGAAAGGAGGTTGTGGTGACTTGGGGATTGATCTCTTCTCCCATAGAGTTCCGTGACAGGACTAGAGGAAATGGCCTCAGTTTCTGCCAAGGGTGCAACATGGACATTCGGAAATGACATTAGGTGGGACATAAAAATTTCTTTACAGAGAAGGTTGTCAGGCGTTGGAGGAGCAGGCTGCCCAGGGAGAAGGTTGAGTCCCCATGCCTGAAAGTGTTTGAAAGACATGTAGATGGTTTAGGAATCCTGCAGTGCAGGGTGAATGGTTGGACTCAGTCTTAAATGTCTCCTCCAAACAAATGATTCTGTGACTCCGTGTGTATCTTCTGCTGTGGAGCCGTGCTTTGGTCTGAGCGAATGAAGTACGTTGTGAAGATTCTGAAGGTTTGTGCCTCAAGCCAAGGTGGGAGGCCCAAATTTCTTTTGGTATTGGAAAGGATGTCAAGGGCAGTTGAGGGCCAGTACCAGCATTCAGGGCTGACCACCTGCCCGGGCAAGCAGTTGGTGGATGTTTACTGCTTTGTAGCTGGCCTTTGGCCTGAGTGAATAAAGCACATTGTGACTGTGCTAAGGGCAGTGCCTAAAGCAAACGGGGGAGTCCCACATTTTTTTGTTACTGTTGTTACTGGAAATGCTGCCAGTGGAAGGGGAAGACACCAGCACCAGCGTTCAGGGCTGCCACCTTCCCTGAGTGAGCAGTGGCTGGACATAATCACCTTTGGGGTGGGGTTCTGGCCTAAGCGAGTAACGCCCATTGTGAACATGCTGAAGGTTAGTGTTTAATCCAAAGGTGGGACCCCAGATGTCTTTTGGCAGTGGGGAGGCTGCCAAAGGAACATGAAGACTTGCACCAGCATCCATGGCTTTCATCTTCCCTGGGGGAGCAGGTGCTGGACATTTTCTGCTGCTAGCCTGTCTTTTGTCTGAGAGAATAAAGCACGTTTTGGACATGGTTAAGGTAAGTGCCTAAAGCAAAATTACAGCCCCACATTTCTTTTGGCAGTGGAAATGCTGCCAATGGAACTTCAAGACCAGCACCAGCATGCAGGGCTTACATCTTCCCTGGGGGAGAAGTGGCTGGACGTATTCAACCTTAGAGTCAGGTTTTGGCCCGAGAGAATGAAACACATTGTGGAACTGCTGAAGGATAGTGCCTGAAGCAAAGGCGGGAGCCCCACATTTCTTGGTGCTGTTGAAAAGCTGCCAATGGAATTTGAAGACCAGCACCAGTATTCAGGGCTGGAACCTTCCCTGGGCAAAAAGTGGCTGTATAATTCTGCAGTAGAGCTGGGCTTTTGCTCAAGTGAATGAAGAACATTGTAGATTTGATGAAGATTAGTGCCTAAAGCAGAGGTGGAAGCCCCCAATATTTTTTGGTAATGGAAATGCTGCAAAAGGAAGGAGACAACCAGCATGAGCATTCAGGGCCGGCAATTACCCTGGGGGAACAGGGGCTGGACATACTCACCCTGGGGCCTGTGCTTTGGGCCATGCAAATAAAGCACAATCGGAATAGGGCGAAGGTTGGTGCCTGAAGCAAAGCTGGCAGCCCCAAATTTCTTTTGGCAGTGGAAAGCCTACCAAGCGAGGATGAAAACCTGCACCAGCGGTCATGGCTGGCGTCTTCCCTAGGGGAGCTGTTGCTGTATCTTTTCTCCTTTGTAGCCAGGTTTGGGCCTGAGCGAATAAAGCACGTTGTGGATGTGATTGATAAAGTTTAGTTACAAAGGCAAAGCTGGGAGAAACTGATTTGTTTTGGCAGTGGCGAGGCTGCGAAGGGAATGTGAAAACCAGCGGCGGCATTCATGGCTGACACCTTCCCTGGAGGACCACTGGCAGGACATACCCAGCTTTGTATCCGGACTATGTCCACAGCGAATAAAGCACATGGTAGACATGCTGAAGGTTAGTGCCTAAAGCCAAGGTGCGAGCCCCAAATTTCTTCTGGCAGTGGACAGGCTGTCAAGGGAAGGTCAAACATTCAGGGCTGGCACCTTTTCTGGGGGAGCATTGGATGGACATAGTGACTCTGGGAGCTGGTCTTTGGCTCAAGCAAATAAAGTACGTCGTGGACGTGATGAAGGTTAGTGTCTAATGCAAAGATGGCAGCCCCAGAACAGCAGCAGTGTGGCCCGGGGCGGGTGCGGGTGGGGAGTAGGGTGTGGCGTGTCGGGTTGGAGTAGCAGGGAGGCAAACGGAAAAGGCAGGAGCACAGGCGGATAGTGGCTCCCCCCAGATGGCAGGCAGGGAAAGCCACGCCGTCTCTCTTTGCCCGCAGTTTCTTCAAGTGTCATTGTCATACCGTGAGCTCCACAGCCAATAAGATGTAGAGATGTAGGGGGAAGGAATACTGTAATTGGTTTGCTTCAAACAAACCAAACCAGTTTTGTCTTAAACCAGGACAAAGGTGAAGACCAGCACCAGCATTCAGGGCTGGCACCTTCCCTGGGTGAGCAGTTGCTGAATATTTTCTGCTGTTAGCCTGTCCTTGGCCCAAGCGAGTAAAGCCCATTGTGGACAAGAGGAAGTTTAGTGCCTGAATCAAAGCTGGGAGAACCTGGTTGGTTTTGGCAATGAAAGGGTTGCCAAGGGGAGATGAAAACCAGCACAGCTTTCAGGGCTGGCAC